>NW_014577639.1:32074-97784 GCF_000485595.1 Priapulus caudatus | reverse complement strand
CGCTAAGCATCCGTCTCCTACCACGGCATTCGGCGTTCGAGTCAGCTGGGGCTCTTTAAGTTGTATTTTTTTAATTTTTAATTTTAATTTTTATGTTTTTTATCTTTTTGATTGCTTCTTATTTTCTGTTTGGATGGATGGGATGGCATGGGATGGCATTGCAAGTGGCATGGCGATGGGATGGGAGATGCCGGAGTGGGACCTGGGGAGCGAGGATCGTCGAAGAGGCTCCTCGGCGACGACCGGGTGTCTGCCTACCCAGATCTACGACTGGGATGGATTGGCAGTGCATGGCCATGGCATGGCATGACCTGGCATGGATGGCATGGGATGCAATGAGATGCGATTGGGATGGCGATAGGGGATGGGCATGGCGATGGCGTTGGAATGCGGGTGCGAGGGGATGGCTGGAATGGGAGGACTGGATGGAGGCTGGATGATGGCATGGATAGATAGTATAGTTAGATTTATGGGGTATTTTCCTTTCACAAGCGGTCACACTGAGTACAGCACTGATTTCCCGTGGCAACGCCGCGGTATCGCGAGTCATATGTATATAATTATATATATTAAGGCATTTCAGAGCAGCACATAAACATGCAGCATGGGCACTTGTCAGCCAATAGAGGATTCTATTATGGTTACCTACTAGAAATTGCTCTTACTAACTGGGACCAACAGCAAATAGCGTGAGTTTTATGGAGCTGGTTGATGAGTCATTTCAGGGCCACCTTCATTACCAGAGTATAGAATATCCAAAATACGTTAATATTTCACAGTTGCTAACCTGTTGACAGATAAGGATCGCAGTTTCTATTGCCTCAGAAGCTCTGCTCGAATGCCTGATGTTCTGTATTGTTGCTCTGTAGGTGTTGGTAGGATCTCTGTCGACTCATCGCAGCATTTTGATGCTTCTCCTGAATCCATCTGCCTTACTTAGCCAAAACCAATATGAGCTTCAGTATTCTACACACGTAGGAACACATGCACAGTACGTTATATCCACACTGTTCAGGATCCCACATAGCTGCGCAGAAGATCGATGATTAAATACGTACCTAATGTGCATTGATGCAGGTATTGCTGGAGCTGTATCGCCGTTTCTGAATTTCTTTTCCGTTGGCACTAGCATCCAGAGATGTTTTCTGCCGCTCTGTCACCTTTTCGCATTGTTTGTATAGCACCTGGGCATTATAATGACCATCCGTTACAATGAGGAAATCTGAATGGCTCTCCTCATAGCTAATATGTTTACTTAACAACAACTCCAGCCAAGCAGTTATAAACGAGTAGAAAAGATAAATGCACTCAATTAGACAATGGCGCATTCGGACTTCTGCCCACCAGTTTCAGTAACACATTTCGTTACCATTGACTTCTCAGCAGCGACCCGAGCGAAAGCCTACTACAGGAATAAAATAGCAAAAATGCTTATGTAGATCACATGCGGTCACCAACCTGTTTACCTCGTGAAGCAGCGCGTTGTTTAATATCCCTTTAATTTAAACTTATCAGGTGGGAATCAATTATTTTTTTTTTAGTTGGGTGTGTTAAACGTATGCTCAATACGTGAATGGTGGCCAAGCCACTGCTAATGTTTAATAGAACATATTTACATGCTTAAGCAGCTGGCAATTGATGACAAAAGTTCACAGTATACTTCAAAAATGTGGATAAGTTAACGAAATAATAAATAAATAACAATACAAAAACAATGAAAAAAATAGTTTCATTATTTTTGTGATAAGTGTGTTTAGTGTTCGCAAATGACAATGCTTTACAATTCATTACAGATCTCGTAAGAAAATTATGACCGTTCCTGTATTCACGCAGCAGTACCGATGTTAAACGTTACCGTTATTCGCTGCTGGGGCCTCCTCACAGAGTTGGTCGATCACTCCCTCTTGATTGCTTAGCAGCAGCGATTAAAGTCGTCGTGCTTCATTCATTACGCCCTAACATCAAGCCCAGATCCTGCCATCAAACACAAAGCCTCTTGATTGCGATATACACAGCGTTTCAAATTCACTGCTTGACCTCGAGCGAGCGTGGGCCGCTCGCGGTCACATTCTCAGCCTCACACCAAATTTGTCAAAACACTGCCACGCTGACGAAAATCATTTTTCTCCATCATTTTAATACACTTATATAAACTAAAATCTAATAACCCTCGCTTGGCTAGCGACACATGGACACGCAGCACCAAAAAATTATTACCACCTCACAGACATTTTTGGCCTGGCGGGAACGACTGATATATGTATTTATTTAACCTGACCTCTTACATACTTTTAGACAAAACCACCAGGAACTAATTAACAAATAAGCCACGCACATCACACTTACAACCACCAAACCTGAAACAACACTTATGTCACACCTAATTATATTATACTAGCTGGGGTACCCGCTGCGCTGGGTAAAATCGTGCTACTAATTCATATACTAATAATTGGACACAATAGGAACATTGGGTAAAATCGAAATATAGAGCTGGACACACAATATCCAAGATTTTACAAAATCAGTGTAATAAGATAATACGGCATGGGAGAACAAACTGTTACGTATGCTTTTATATGACATCAGAACCCACTTTAGAACCCTTGGAACATAATAGTAATACTGTGCAACTTGAGAAAAAGTTATGTGAACAGCATGTCACGATGGGTTTGCCAGTTTTCATTGAAAACCTCTGATAAACCCAATGGTTTGCGTTTATTGTTGGTGGAACATTGTAGAGATTGCGCTTGGCGCGCGAACTGTTGAGCTCACCACCGTAACAGCCTAATCCATTGTCAGATCGTAGGATGAATAACGCAATTGGGTATATACCGTACAAAAATTTAAGTAATCCACAAGCGATCGGAACAACATCGATTTGCTTGGTCGATGCTTAATAAGCAATCGACAAGCCAATCAAACTGATCTAAGCAAGTCGACGCAAGCATCGAGACTGATCTAAGCGCAATCGACAAGCAATCGAGACTGATCCTAAGCAATCGACAAGCAATCGAGACTGATCCTAAGCAATCGAAGCAATCGAGACTGATCACAATTCAATGATCAACAAGTAATTGGACATGATCCAGGACATATTGTCAAGCGCTTGAATACTGGATGGTCAATTGTTTAGCATTGGCAGTGATTGAGCAGCCAGAATCATCGGTTCTTATATTTATAGAGTTCTGGATACAGTCGTTTGAAGCACATCCATAGCAATCAGGTGTTAACGAATCCACTCATGTTTTTTTTTTTTTTTTTTTTTTTTTTTTTCGGTATATTACCCAGCTAACACATACGTTTTCCTAAACGTTTATGAGTTCTGGTTGTATTTTGGTTTGGTGGAATTAAACCTTCAAGAACGCGCGCGTTCATCACGTTTATAAATAAGTTATATATAGGTTAGAAAACACGGTAGCTGCACACCTATTAATTCAAACTAGAGTACTGAACGGGTTTATCTAAGGGTCCTGAGGTGGGGGAAAATAAACGTTATTTATAAACTTTGGGGGCTAACATTAACAAACGTTAGTCATGAAAGTTACACTAACCATATTAATTTAACAGTTTTTATATGATTAGAAACAACGTTGGCTGCCCTATTACTGCACTATTAGAAACAGACTGAAAGTTTAGGTACTGTTTGGAGGTTGTAAAAATAAAACGTGCCAATATCACAATAACGTTAGCCATGCATAAACTTGCACTACAAATCCTGCGGTGAATAAAAGTTACCCTAACCTCTAGCAATACGTATATTATGTTTTTTTATCAAAAAGGACCCGGTTACTAGATTTGTGGGAATTAGCGGCTATAATACCTTGGCAGCGCGCTGTACATAAAAGGGGGAGGCGGAATTGGGGTAATTAATGGAAATCGAGCTAGGTGGAAGGAGGAGGAGCAGGAGAGGGGAGGAGGGGGCAGGAGGAGGAGTGAGAGATATAGGGAAGCGTCAAAGAAGGGGGATGTGGAGAGGAGGGGAGTGGAGAAGGTAGGTTGCGATGGGATGATAGCTAGAGGAGGCGCGGAGAAGAGAAACGGGGATGTAGGTGCGGTTGGGCGAAAGCATAGCGTATAGCGTACCTAGCTAGTCCGGCCCTGTAGCATCTTGTATATCATTTCACTATTTTAGTAGGAAAGCATATATCTCTAATACAGGCATGTTGTATAATTAAGTATATATAGCAAATCAACGAACAGCTCAACTAATTTAGCAGCGCATACAGCCCCATGTTCTGTGATTCGCTAGGAAAAAAAAATCACGCCTACGGTACCAGGTAGCCGTACCTAATGTCTCGAGACTACGGGATACGGTAGTCCATGCGGTTGCTTTCAACAAAATTAACTGGCCGTTGGGAAATTAATCACCGATTAATAATAATCTCTAGGCCTAATAATAAATAAATTATTATTTAATTATGTAATTAATTAATAGCTAGCTATACTAGTTGTGGTTTGCGGCATTGATTGTTAGTTCAGACGCAAAATATTGAAGCAAAAGGTTATACACCATTTAGATTGTTCTATATCTGTTTTTATAACGTAATGCTAAGCCGGTCTGTTTTAGTTAGTGTTAGGGCAGAAGTTCAAGCCCATTTTCAAATAATCAGCGATTGCTTAAGCGATAATTGATTGCTTAAATGATCAGCGATGCGTCCTGAGCGCACTCGGTTTTGTCATGAGAATAACGCAATCGTCATCTCTTAGGATGATCAAGCGAGTCAATGATTGCTTAAAATAAGCGCTCAATGTGAGAGGATAGCTTAAATGTATCGTTGATTGCTTATATAAGCATATCGGGAGCTGATCGGGTAAGAATCGAATGATCCGATAGCCGATGGCTATTAAGCATCGAAGATCAGGTCCGATTGCTTATTATGCCATCGGACGATCGGTCCCAAGCAATCGATGAGTTGTGATGCTCATTTATTTTGTTATTAAGCAATCAAATGATCATCCTGATTGCTTTAATAAGCATTCAGCATAAGCATCCTCTGCACCATTGAGTGCTTATTGAAGGCACTCGTTGATCGCTTAGTGGATTTGTTGTAGACTTGCTTAAATTTTGTCGTAAGCGGTAGTATATAGAGACAGGGCCAGCGGTGGGTCTGTGTCCTTGGTATTGCTCTAGTGAATCGCTTGCGCGGCAACCAATGCCGCATTGAAATAAAGGAATGTTTTCTATGCAATCAGAAAAGGCGATAAGTTTCGATGTGCAATGGTTTGAAACTGTACGTAGCCTGAATAAAAAAAGTCGATAAGTATAATACAGACAGGCCAGCCGAGTGGGAATTTGTAATTATAAAAGAACTGTTTACTCATTGGTACGGTCTTTATGCTCGTTGATTTTGGGCAATCGTAACCTCTCAAACTATTATATACTCATACTAAGACTGTAGTGAATTTCTATACAAATATCTTACAAAATCAGTGTTAATCAGATAATAAGCATGGTAAAAAACGTTACGTAAACATTTATATGACGCACAACCCAAACGTAGAACACCTGGAACATAATGTATATGGTCGTAATCAGAAAAAGTTTATTTCTAACGCCTGTACGAATGGGGTTGCATTCTCATTGTGAAAGCCTCTGATAAAACATAGGCAAGTCGTAACCACAGGGCACTTGCAGGCTTTCGCTGTAAACACACCGCCGCCGCATTGCGACGCACCACTGACACATAATTATCCTGAGGCGTGCTTCAGGAGACGAACCGCTACGCGAGCGCTCGCGAGCGCTCGCCTTCTGGAACGACACGCAGCTCGCTGCGAGCCGCTCGCGAAGCGTTTGCGCGAAGTTCGAAGCGTGCTTCGACTCAGCGACGCAAGTTGTTTACAAGATGGCGAGAAAAATCTTGCCGAATGCGAATACTAACATTTCTGACGTCAATTTGCAGAATTCTATTTTTCAAAACCTTTAAAATTTTCCCAACCTTTTTTCATTCAATTTTTCACCTTTACTTCTAATTCAATTTGTGTATCAATTTCGTCTGACTAATTCGTTAACAGTACTTGTTCTTCGCCGTATTAAATTGCCCTGGTAACCCTCCATGGGCGCGCCATCTTTGATCAGAAGCGAGCTGCACGGCGAGCGCACACGCGACGCGCTCTCGTGTGTTTTCAGGAGGCGCTGCGTGTGTTTCACGAACAGCCGTTTCGCACTCGAGCGGCTCGCTCTCCTGACAACGCCTCTGGTTGGCTCTGCTTTACAGTACCGGTTTCGGTTTCACAATAGCAGCACGCTGATGCGAATAAGTGATCGATTTTTTCTGTTGTGTGGCAGCATGTACCAGTCAGTGCTGACAATGTTGTGAAGATTGATGAATGGAGGGATTTTTTCACGCGATTTTCGGTGAGTCTTGACGGCTTTGGCAGGTTTTTTAGCTACGAACAATCCGCGGGACCGCGCGGTATAAGAGATGGCCCTGTGAAATTGATCCAGATCGCTTGGGCGGTTTGCCGCCTTTAGGGAAGATACTATACGATACATAGATAGATAGATACATACGACTCAAATATATATAGTATATATAATATATATATAGATATATATAGATATATATATATATATTATATATAATATAGATATTATATATATATTATCACAGGAGTACATAATGCGGAGCAGAGGGTATGACACGCGTTTTAACGCGTTTTGCATAGTTTCAATTAGGCAATCGAATTGTATTCAGTGGTGTAATGCTAGTTCAGCGTGCTAGACAATAAAGTGGCTCACGTGCGAGCTAGCACGCTGATTTTAAGCTGTGTTGCCATCTCGTCCCTGGATATGGAAGCGCCCAGTGCTGTACTGTGCTTACCCACATCCAACGCCCAAGCCGGTCCCTGTCAGAGACAATAGAAACTAATCGAGAACGAAACATTGCGTCACGAGTCAATGCAATGGTTGGGGAAAACTGTTGGAACCTTGTCGTATTCAAAGACTTTTTTTCGAAGAACAATACGATTTTCAGGTAATATTGGTTTGTGATATGGATTAAGGAGAATCATAGCGAAAACAAGGTAAAGTTTGAAATATATTTATTACATATTGATAGAATATTCAAGTTGAAAAACTATGCACAAAGCTGGTTTAAAACGGTGTCAGTATACTCTTCGTCCAATGTAGCTGTACTCGTTGACTATATATGAGATATAGTATATAAAGGAGGAGAGAGGACGTAGACAGAGAGAGAGAGAGAGAGAGAGAGAGAGAGAGAGAGAGAGAGAGAGAGAGAGAGAGAGAGTGAGAGAGGGAGAGTTATCCATCAATATAATTATGACTGAAGAGGTAATACTCACTCCCAGGTTTTCATTGTTAAGATAAGCTTCCTTAGTAGCAAGCCATGCTTCAGCCTCATCAACATGCTCCTTGAATACCTGTTTCCACGTATGAAATCTCAGAACAATTCAATTTATACTTAACTAACAACAAATGGTAACTTTTACTGATGGCAGGGGTAGAAATTAACTTTTGAACAAGTGAGTCCAACGGACTGGACTCCCTATACCCTCAAAAAGAGGGAGTCCGTAGCAAATTGAGGGAGTCCGCAGTCCGAAGTTCTAAACTAAAGATATTAACAAAAGGACAAATGTCTGCCAAATTTTCTTGGGACATTTGCTAAAAAAATAAGAAAATTCCACGAGGCGAATGTAATGGAACGAAATAATTAGTACAGTGTAGTATAGCAGAATTTTCAGGGAGTCACACGGACTCCTGCATACGTCAAATCAGGGAGTCTTTGACTCCGGACTCCCGTTCATTTCGCACCCTGTGATTGTTTGTTGCACATGAGAAAATTACAGAAATTAAGAGAGTTCTGTACACGACTTGTTACTTTTCTTTCACAGAGAAATTTCACCACCGATAAATATGTTATGCTAGTTTAACAGATAATGAAATCACGTTTTAACTGCACTTTGAGGAATCAAAACAGGATCTCCAGGGATGGATACAGGTCAGCAGTTATAGAGTTAGCAGCAAGCCTACCTGAAATGAATGGCATTGACAGAGCAATGCTTGTGTTTCGTGCCACTCCTCACTCAAGCCTGCCTGTATCTCTTCCAGCTTCTCCAGACTATTACGCACATCCGAGCCTGCCACCAAATCATGCTGCTTCAGAATATCCTCGCCTTGACGATGCACACCCAGAAACTCCAGTCCACGACCTTCGAGCTCAATCTGCACACAAACCAAACCAATGTGTACACAAACCAAACTATAGTCTTCACACAAACCAAACTAGTCTTCACACAAACCAAACTAGTCTTCACACAAACCAAACTAATCTTCGCACAAACCAAACTAGTCTTCACACAAACCAAACTAATCTTCGCACAAACCAAACTAATCTTCACACAAACCAAACTAATCTTCACACAAACCAAACTAATCTTCACACAAACCAAACGAATCTTCACACAAACCAAACTAATCTGCGCACAAACCAAATCAATCTTCACACAAACTGAACTAATATGCACAAAAACAAAGCTAATATGCACATAAACCCACGGGGGGGGGGGTCACTATATATGCCGTTATTACCCCATGTACGTTCCAAATTTTGCGAGTTAGGGGGTGTTTTTCAACTTCTAAAGCGGGCCCGCGCGGGAGCAAATAGGCCCCCCTTTACAAAGCTAATCCCGCAATAAGCCCTCGAGATCGTTCAAGTCAAGCACCGTGCCCGCAGTAGGCCCCCCTCATGACGAACCACATAGTACCCCACCCCAGGCCCCGAATGGGCGGCCCATCCCTAAACAAACAGGGCAAGGGGAATTGGGAGCAGGATTGGGCGTTGGCATTCACCCAGCTTGCTTATTTATGAGAGATATTTGGACTCACAGTCACAAATTTAATAATTCAATTCAAGTTTATTTTATTACCAGGTTTTATTCTGCATTTATACATACAGTATGTATGATGGCTGACAGATTTTATGGTCAACAAGATAGACCTTCTCATTGATGGCTTGCTGGGGAGGTAACATGCACTTGAAATTTAAAAGAAATGTAATATATTACAGCCTCTCTTAATTGTATACCTGTCTGGGAATAGCTGCTCCTGAAATTTAAATTGTCATTTTTGAGAAAATAGAGGTGAGTTGTCTATATGCAGATGATACAATACAAGGAGGTTAGCTGTGATGCAGTTGTGACCAAGTTCAGTGCAATGTAACCCCAATGTAACTTAGTTGAGTATTTTAAGCTGTGACAAATAAATTCTCATAATGTGATAAATAATCTCTCTCTTTTCCTTCCTCCGGGGGGTAGGACCCCGGGTAGGACCCCGGGTAGGACTCTTTCATTGTGTATGCAATAGAGGGTGGGATATTTTCATTGTGTATGCAATAGGGGGTGGTATTATTCAATTGTGTCTGCAATAAGGGATAGGGTTTTCCAATGTGCAGTTCGCACTAGGGGGCCTATTATTTTTTAGTGAGAATGCACATGGGGTAATGTTCTAATAGAGAGTGACCCCCCCCCCGGGCATAAACCAAACTAGACTTCACACAAACTAAACTAATATGCACACAAACCAAACTATAGTCTGCACATAAACCAAAATAGTACCACACAAACTAAACTGATCTCCACACAAACCAAGCTAATCTGCACACAAACTGAACTAATAAGCACACAAACCAAACTAATAAGCACACAAACCAAACTAGTATGCACACAAACCAAACTTATATAAACACAAACCAAACCTATATATATATACACAAAGCATACCAATATGCACACAAACGAAATTAATATTCACACAAACCAAACCAATCTGCACACAAACTAAACCAATCTGCACACAAACTAAACCAATCTTCACACAAACTAAAACAATCTTCACACAAACTAAACCAATCTTCACAAAAACTAAACCAATCTTCACACAAACGAAACTAATATATACACACACCATATCAACCTGGACACAAGCTATACTAATCTGCACACAAACCAAACCAATCCACACACAAACCACCCCAATCTGCACACATACAAGCCACCTAAAGTGACCAGAACATTGCAGGTCCTTAACGACTTCTTACAATCCCTAAATCCTTAATAGCCGATAGCCTAACTAGGAAAAAATATGTGGCACTTGTACAATGCTAGTAAAAGCTTTCTACAAGCTAGATCAATATTACGATGAGAGTTAATTAAGCAACATCCGCTTTAGTGACTGGAATTGATGCAAATAACAATTGGTTCTATGGAAAAAAAATCAACAGGGTGATCTCACTTACTTCTAGTTGCAGGTTAAACATATGGTAGGCTTTAGCTGAATGTTATGATGAATTTTTGATTATCATATATTATGACCTTTCCTTAATTGTCAATTCTTTTTTGAAATTGTTCGTAGCTGTTTGTAGTTTTTTGTAGTGTTTGTTAAAAGTTCTTAAAAATAGTACCTTAATTTTACTTCATAGTGATTATTTTTGATCCTGGCAGTAGCAAACTACCAGACAAGAGACAGCTGTGCTACTTTCAATGTTTACATCTACAGACGAAGTCATACCTTCAGCTCCTGATGCAGCTGCAGCTGGTCTGCAGACTCAGCAACCCCATCCACAAGATCTGATGCCACCATGCGTGAGTGTAAGTCATTCGCCCACTCCTCCAGATCCCGAAAGTCATAAAAGAACTTATGCAGCTTTCTGGATTCATCCAACTGCTGGCGTCTGGAAGAAATCATATGATATTGAAGTGATCAAGAGAAAAAATTTCCAACTGTGACGGCAAGGAAAATGATACATGGAATATGATAAGTGTTATAAATACCAAATATAAAGATGGAAACTTATATGGAACTTATATGGAACTTAGCTTTAAACCAGCTTTTAGTCATGATCACGGATTTCCAGAATTCACAAGGAATTTAGTTAGCACTTTTTTATATAATACTATAGAAAGCAGGAATCACTCGACACAAAGAGTCATCCATATATAATTTATCACATATTGCTGTACATGGAAGAGTGAGAATAGGTGATGTGTTGTCTCACCTATACATAGAAAGCTCACAAAGGCTATCCCACTTTGCAATGACCTGTGTTTCTTTGTCTGAGATGGCTTCACTGCTTTCTGGATGCCGCTTGCGAAGACCAGATGCTCGCTTTTCTAAATCCTATTCATAATAAAAAAAGTATCGTTCATAGTTCACAATTTAAAATACATCATAGTATCATACTCCAAAACCATCTCGTGTTAAAATAGATATACAGTCATAATTAAATTAGATTATAATTAAGTCATGATTTTAACATATATCCTCAGTATTACTGAAATAGCACAGGAAATATGTCAGCTTATCTCACATGTTTTAACATTCATATCCGCTCACAACTAAACCATAACAAAATTATGCAGATATATATTCACTCCTCAACACACACAAGGTTCTCACTACAGTTTTGTGTATCTATACACAATTTATTTTTTATTTAGACTCGTATTGAAAGCCCTGTAGCACTTGGTTTGAAGTAGCTACAGCTAGTCGAAGTAAAGAAGGCTAATAGACTCAAAAATGTATAAATAGAAAAAAGCCATCCATCAAGAGCTTTTTCAAATGTCACTCCCGCACTGCCTCTTCACCCCAACTTTCCACCACCAGTGTGTCCTCTCCCTCCCCCCAACCCCTTATGCAATCACCATGCAGCATCAGTATGATATTTTAATTCGATTCAAAGTAATTCACAAACAGATAACAGTAAACAATACAACCAGAAGAATTTTTAAGAACGTAACAGCGGTTTCTGGTAAGCGAAGACGGTGTTCATTATTATTGTTAATCTGAAAGTTATGTGTGATGAGGATTCCCTATGCAGCTTATATTTAATACCTTGATCTGGCCATGCAGTGCATCAATGCCCTGATCAGTCATTTCCTGCTTACGCTGCAGAGTCTCAACAGTGTGCAACTCTTTCCCACAGTCTTCCAGTTGCAAGGTGACAGCCTGAAAAGATTTTTAATTGGAAATAAAATGTATAAAAATTTATAGTAATATGAAATTATGTTCTTGCAAAGAGGTTACTAATACCATGAGCGTATCTACAGACTGATTTGTGACGAGTTATTTAAAAAAAATCCTATAGATGTGTTGATGCAATTGATGGAAAACGACAGCATTTTCAAGTCTGTCTCAATATTTGCACCATTTCTTTATGCACTGGCACGCTATACATTTACAGTGATTCGGCTACAAGTATGTGTAAATATTTATAAATATTATAGTGGCACATAACTTCACACATATGTGTTTCCCTAATTTAGGCTTCAGCTAAAAGTATTATGAAGAAAGATAGTAGAAAAGGTCATGAGCAATGAAGCTAAAACTGTTTATTTAAGCGTATAATATTTTATGCAGTCTAACATGAAAAACTATTGCAAGAGGCAATGATGCATAATAAACCTGAAAGAAGCTAGGTGATTAAATGACAAACTGCTGTGACACCACACTCACTGAAGATTTTTCTTGAAATTCCACTAGTAATTAAATCATGTAATAACTATACTAAATGTGCAGCAAATGTACATAAGTATAAATATTTTGCATGCTGCAACCTCAAAAGCACTGGAAAGCAACTTCAGTAATACCTACCTTATGAGTACATATACAAGATATCCTTAATGAAAAGGCACGAATAACACACCTTATCATTGATTATCTCTGTCATTTCATCGCAGTCGCGGATGTATTCATGCACCTCTAGGGCGCCATCCAGCCTCTCCCTGTAGTCAACACTGGCCAGTTGCAGATCTGTCCAACTGAAAATGCAATTCAAGACAACTGAAACTGTCTGAGAAACATAATGTTACAATGCAAGAAAGCCTACCCACCTACACCAAGAAATATGACATCACAAATTTGCAAATATTTAAGCGAAAATACCCAGTGTATAGTGGGAACTCACTCTGTGTTTAGTTGCTGCAGTTTTGAATTCAAATCAATACTGTCAGACTGATTCTGCTGTTCCAGTTTATCTGCCAGTTCGTTGATTTCCCGGATGGTGTCCTTAGTCACTTTACGTGGCTTGATGAATTGAAAAAAACACATGTCATTGTAACAAACTGCTATATCATATAGCAATATAGAAATAAAAATAGTCAGGTAATATTCCACAAACTGTCAGCATGCTTTCACAAACTATACTGAATATCACCTACAGAATCCCTATCTTCCAGTTTCTGCAGAAGTTCTACACAGTGTTCATAGTCTCTCCCTGTCTCTCCAGCTCGCACCTGCAATGCCTAGAAGCAAACAAGTGGTAACCATCTCTTAACAACTTGTGCTTGGACAACGACAATTATTACTGAAGTGATGTTGTAACATCTCTCATACCTGATCACAAATATCAAATAAATACAAGGAACCTAGATAAAGTGCAGATCTACAGTAGCTTGGCGTTTGGGAGGACCTGGCTATGGTCACAACATAAAATCAAAGCCAGTAATATAAAGAATAGAATTTTGAGTGCATCCTTTGCATAAACGTTTTTTTTAGTTAACTGAAATATTGTGGCTTCTTAAATCAAACACAACTACAACTAGCCTACACAAAGATACACCCTTTCAGTCATTTCTTAACATGTAAGAATTTAAAGTATAGGTTACTGAACTGCTCCTCCTATCACAACCTGCAGAAAGTAAGTCTAAAACTACTTTTAGTAATGTAACGAAGGCTATATGTTAATACATGTACCAAAAAGATTTGGGTGCACACCTTTTCTTAGAAAAACCTCAAATCCGATATCAGACCTCCTCCCTTTTGACTATTCACCTGAATGTTGAAACTTCAGCTGTTTACTTTACCTATTACTATGTACTTGTTGTAATATTCATTATACAGATATAGAAATCCTTGAATCCGTCTAGAATACCTTGTCATGGATCCAGCCCGCTGCTTGGCTGACTTCACTGTGGAAGTTGAGAATGTCACGTGCCTCCTCTAGCAGCTGGGTATGCCCCTCAGCTGCGTTCTTCAGTGCCTGCCACTGTGTGATGAGCTCCTTCAGGTCATGCTCAATTTCTGCAGACTGCGTATGAGCAATCGCTAGCAACTCCTCGCCATTCTGTGATGTAACAAATACCATACAATACTATACAAAGTACTACCATACCAGTTATACTGGTATTCAAGGGGAAAATTATTAAAAAAATCACTGTGCACGAACAATTAAGAATAGATATAATATAATAAATAGAATAATATAATATATATAAACTGATGATCAGCTGCCAATCTGTGAGTACGATGGAAATTACGATCGTTGAGCAGAATTCCATAGGCAGCAAATGAACAAAAGACATGTGCCACGATCATAAGCCACGGTACCATGTTCAGAGATTGATGTCTCTATACCATGCAGTGCTTCTTAAACTGGTGAATGGTTCACCCAAGGGTGAATGAAACTATTTTGGGGTGAATGAAACTTACCCCAAAATAAAGAAATTTTGTCATGGGTGAATGAAATTTTGTGATAGACTCGAGGATGAATGACACTGTAAGTTTAAAAAGCACTGCTCTAAACCCATGCTACCATGAACATATGTATCATTGAGGTCTGAGTATAAATCCTAGTATCTGAGGATAAATGTATCCATGATGCTACCGGTCTTGCCAATTGCATATGTAGCTGAACTTGACACAAAGCCACAGAGTCATTAAATAACGCACAGATGGAAGGACATACTTGCACTTTTCCACTCATTTCTTTGCGTACCTGTTTCAGCAGCAGTATACGTGGCTCTGCTGAAGCCAGCTCTGCCTCCACTGTCTGATGTTTCTGCAGCTTCTGCATCTTTTCCTTAAGGCTGACGTTTTGTCCCATGTCCTGCTGCACTGCAGCTTCCACAAACCGTCTCTTGTCATTTATCCATATAAATGTCTACAAACACATCATAAACTGAACACATTAAAAGAAAAAAAACCCACCATGAATCGACACATAACGTAATCGACACAACAAAACTTGAATCACATGGCATGGCCCATGTCTTAATTCTAAGAATGGTTCAAAAACATTTCACGTATGCCAATTGAATTTATTTATGAAGACAATACCATCATGTCAAGAGCAATAAAAAATCATGACGAGTAATAAAGATAAGCAAGGAAAGATTGAGATATCTTATGGTACCTCAGTGATGTCCTGTTTAAAAGTTGCATACTTGTGGGCCTCTAACAGCTTTCGTTTCCTTTCGTCAGCAAGTTGCCTGACGTTATCACGTCTGAAATTCCAATTAATCATTATCTTCGAATACTTATCGCTGCAGAAATCATCATCCCACAATGTAATTATAAATTTTGGTTACAAAAGCATGCACGCGTATATGAAAAAAGGAAATAGGCAATTGTGATGGCAATAGCCGACAGGAAAATTAGAAACTGATCCTATTAATAGACCATCAGAAACTTAGGATAAAAGATCTACAATAAAATGATAAATGAACTAGAAAGGGCAGTTGTTGCCAACTACATGTATCCCCCGTGTTCTCCCTAAGATGTGTAAGTATACGAAGTTTGGTCGCGCTAGGTCAATTAGGGGCCGAGTTATAGAGCGGAAGGGAAATATGATCAAGGTCAAGGTCAAATAAAAGCCGCAGTGACCTGGTTTTGGTACGCGACACACATTCTCCCCAAGATGTGTAAGTATAGCAAGTTTGGTAGCGCTAGGTCAATTAGGGGCCGAGTTATAGAGCGGAAGGGAAATATGATTAAGGTCAAGGTCAAGGTAAAGGTCAAATAAAGGTCGTAGTGACCTGGTTTTGGTACGTGACACACCTTCTCCCTAAGATGTGTAAGTATACCAAGTTTGGTAGCGCTAGGTCAATTAGGGGTTGAGTTATAGAGCAGAAGGAAAATTGTCTGCGGCGGCGGCTGGGGAGACATGAAACCATAGTATCCCCGCCGACTTCGTCGTGGGGGATACAATTAACTGGAATAAAAGCAATTGCAATCAAGTCAATTGCATTGGCAGAAAGGTACTATGGCATTGCAGCTTAATAACAATAACTGCAACTTGGGAATTTTTATTACAAGGTCAGTGTGAATGGGATAGAAGCTTTACGACCTTATTATAAAGCCCTTTAACTCACCTGCCTACTGCCTCCTCCACAACCTCTATCATGTGAACAGCATCAAAATGGCTCTGTGAGCACATATCCTGCACTGAACATTCAAGCACATGCAGTTTCTCCTCCTGTGTTTGCAGCACTTTCTCAAAAGTCTCATGCCTCTTCAGAGCGGACTCAACTTGCTCAATATTTGTTGGAATCGTTCCATTGATTAGATATGCCTGTCAGTATAAGAATACAGTAAGGAAAAATGACGTATGAATGACTTGTCGATCATAATATCACTCTGAACCCCAAAACAACTATAATTACTGAAATTAACAACATGTTTACTGTTACATATTTACAACGTAAGTACACGGTATTCTATTTTGAAAAACGTAACATTACATAACACAATACAATAGACAAATACATACACAATACAGCAATGCAGTTTATTACCTCAATGCAGTGCCATGTGACATAACATAACACAACACAACATGACACAACACAATACAACAAAACTTAAAACAACACAACAACAAATAATGCAACAAGGTAATGGAACAAATAACTGTACATTACAAATAAGCAAACACTTATTTGTAGGCTTCTATACATACCCCCTGTGCAATGCTGATGGCCTCTATTGAGTGAGCATCCTTCATAAACTGCTGCTGCTGCACAACAGCATCCAGGTGTACTCTTTTCTCCTGCCATGCCAACTGAATGGCTTCCTCCAACTGCTCCACCAAACCTGCTCGCATTTGTATCTGCAGAATTTCAATGGTCTAACATCTGCAAATAGCTACTATATTATACCGACATACTACGATAATAACTGCCCTCAACAGCAAATAAGTACAGCACTGAGGCTCATAGGGTCTATATGTTACCAGGGTACTGCCGGAACGTATCCTGGTAACTATCTGATATGGTTAGGGTTAGGGTAAGGGTTAGGGTTAGGGTTAGGGTTAGGGTTAGGGAGTAGGCGTAGGCGACTCCCTAGACTCGTTAGTGGAGTAGGCGAGGTACGGTCCGGCATATTAGATAGTACCAGGGTACGTTCCGGCAGTACCCTGGGGGACATAGACCCTCTGAGCTTGAGCATAGCAGCACTGAGCTTACACCCACTCTTGCGATCATAACTTGTGCAGTGCATTCTACCAAATAGCAACAGATTGAGCCATCTTTCGATAAAGACAATCACATATATTGTATTACTTAATAAACGTGTTTTCCTAACAACACTAAATTATGTAAATAATAATATTTATGCAACAGTTGCTCAATTTAATTGGCATGTACATTTATGGCACTGTTATGTGACTGTACCAAGCCCTAGAACTCGCATTCATAGGGAATGTAAAAACAGACATTTCCTTCTTGAACTGATACTTGATGGCACACAGTTTTATACCTCCTCAGATGCGTAGTGTCCTTCATTAATCATCATCTGTGCATTGATCTGCATGCTGTCGAACGCTTCCTGTCGTGTATCAATCTCCACCCGCAGACTGTCATGCTCACTTTGCAATCCTTGTGCTGCCTGCAGGTTGTTTACTGATGGCTTCGTTGCCATCTCTGCTAGGACCTGGTCGGCCCACATCTCCAGATCGCGTGACTGTATCACACAATATTCACTATTATCATGTACCACTCATGTACACATCACCAAACTGATGCACAGTGCACAGATTAATCGACCATGAGAAGAAATTAGCAATATAGGCACTACAATATAAAATTCGCAAGAAAATACACTAACAGAAATCAGCGAAAAATTAAAAATCCCCTAAAATGGTCAGAACAAAGTTGGAGTGTTGAGGTTCATGGGACACATAGTGGTTTCACCTTAGCCATGTAGTGAAAGAGATCGTGAGCCATTTGCAAGCGATCACTTCTGTATGCTGCCTCGTCCTCAAGTTCATTCCAACGCTGGATCACCATTGCCTGGAGACCATGCAGCTCATCTGCTGCCTCTGGGTGCCCCACACACAGATGTTCACAGTCATTCACTAGATCCTATCCCACAAAATTAATAAATGTTTACTGGTCATTATTGAGCCTAAAGGTCTTCAGGAACAGACTCTTTAATAATAAAAAAATTTCCTTCACAATTTATTCTGGCTAATCACACTATATTGTTATTTGGATCATATGTTATTATCATAATACAAAAATGTACGTAGAAAGAAGTATAGTGGCCATAACGCTAGTATCAATCAACACGTTAATTCCCTTTATACCCCTGTCACACCTACTCGCGATCACGCTCACGCTCCCACTGCGACCTGAAAAGTATGAAAGCGCGAGAAAAAGCGCAGTAAGATCTCTGAGAACGAGTTGGTGACGCAGTGGAAACTGTCAAGGACGGAAGAGGGTCGCCATGGGCTACGTTGAGCGCCAAACCTCAGCGCTTGTGTTGTTCCAAATCAAAACAAGCACAGCAGGTCGGCGCTCTGTAATGAGCGGTGTAATGACGCAGTACAGTCGCCGTGGCAGCGCAAAGCAAACTACATGAGCGTATCGTGGACGTAGCAACAACGAATAGAAGCGACTTGGGGTCGCAGAAATCGTCCCCTGCGACTGGTTTGCGACTGCTGTACCCTCATTGCATGGGCTCTCCATACGTGCCTCTCCCGTTCTTATTGCGCCGTTACTGCGCTTCCACTACGCTTGTTACCGTTCATTCTACGTCCACACTGCGCTGCAACTGAGACTATGACGCTCGTAATACGTCCAAGGCGTTGTTCCTACGTTTGCAATAGGCTCACAGAGCGTTCTTATTACGATCCCACTTCCACTGACCCCCCCCCCACACCCACCTTTTGGTATAAATATGTATAATAGAACTTCATCTTCTATACACAATCAGTGTGCATCTGCTCTTCACCATGGCCGCAGACAGGCAGAATGTGCATATTGTACTACAGTTAGCACATATGCAGGCACAAGATGGCCAGGCCCTTGTCAACATCATTAGAAGGAGAAGATGGAGGAGGGAAAGAAGGGAGAGAAGCTGGGTTCGACCATGGTTAGATGTGGGGAGAAGAGTTCAGTTTGGTCACTATCACTGCCTAATGGCCGAGCTACGACACGAAGATCCTGCATCCTTCTTTAACTTCCTGAGAGTACAACCAAAGATGTTTGATGAGCTCCTAGCAAGACTTGGTCCAAGATGCACCAAACAAGACACCATGTATAGGAAGGCTATGGAACCAGGGTTGACGATTGCAATTACTATGCGCCACCTATAGCAACCGGTGACAAGCACGCCAGTATGAAGTTTGACTTCAGAGTTCCTCATAGTACCTAGGAACAAGATGCACTAATATATACACGCCGCGCACGCGCAGTGAGCGAGTTGCAAACGCATTGAGAGCGTAGTAAGAGCACAGCGAGAGCTACTTGGATGCACTGAGAGCGCACAGAGCGCAGTGGGAGCACACTGAGCGCAGTGGGAGCGCATTGAGAGCGCACTGAGCGCAGTGGGAGCACACTGAGCGCAGTGGGAGCGCATTGAGAGCGCACTGAGCGCAGTGGGACCGCATTGAGAGCGCACTGAGCGCAGTGGGAGCGCACTGAAGATCAAACTGGGAACGCATAGGATCGCATTGAGAGCGTAATAAGCGAGTCAAGAGCGTAATGTAAGCTACTGTTAAGCTACATGGTGTCACACCATGGTCACACCACGCCATGGATTTCCATGGGCTGCGCTTTTCCTCGCGCTTTCATACTTTTCAGGTCGCAGTGGGAGCGCGAGCGTGATCGCGGGTAGGTGTGACAGGGGTATTACGTAAGACTGCATTCACGGCACAATTATAGCTACATAATAACTAGACACTGACTAGTGGCTATTTCGTATACCCTTAGTTGGTGTTCAATAGCAATGAGATCATTTTGAAATAACTCATGTGCTTTCATCAGACGCTGAACAGAATGAATGTCACGTCCAAGGTCATCAGGCATAGCTGCATTTTTCTCCTATGTGTGAGCAGATTAGAAGGCAAAGATTAGGATGCATGAAAAATAGTCAGCAATCCTTAAACCATAGAAAAGTCAATATATATCCAGCATGTATACGCCTCACCTAAATAATGAAAAATTGTACATACAGTCCTTCGTCATGCCAACAAAAATGCTGATAAATGGTAACATCATTCACCTGTATTCGCAGCAAAGCATCACTGATATCACGATTGAATTTATGTAGCTCTGCAGCATTTTCCAGTTTGTCATTCTGCTCATTCACTGCTTTACGAAAAGTCTCCCATGCCTCTCTGAAATGCAATTAATCCAATATTGCCACTTTAATACTGCATCATTCCACAATTCTTTACTGTAATAATATAATATTAGAATTCACACATGCAACACATGCCCACACGCACACACACACACACACTCGCAATGCGTGCACGCTCTCTCTCTCTCTCACACACACACACGCACATGCACATGCACACGCACACGCAACCGCACACACACACACGCACACGCCCACACACACAAACACTCACTCACTCACGCACGCATGCACGCACACACGTTGAAATGAATTTAATTAAGGAAAACAATGGCATATGGAGGGGTAAACACCTATGCATATAAAATCATCAGAATATGATGAACCGTGATGTATGCCAGCAGTATACCTGAGACTTTCCTGCTTCTCTGCTATCTCTGCTGTATGAATGGTGTTTCTCAGCAAGAGGGCATTGCCGTCTTGCTGGCATTGCTCAAAGATTGATGCATGCACTTCTAGGTCATTTATCAACTTCCCATGCTTGGCCTGCAGCTTCTATAGCAGCGTATTACAGCAGGGATTTAAAGCAAGAATAAAACCTGATTAATACAACATACAACATATGAAACATTAAGATTTATCGAGCCAAAATAATGATAAGTAGAATGGTTGATAACTATGGATGATAACTAGTCACATAACTTAAGCCCCAGCGATACAGGTAGACAACAATGAAGCTTTAAGGGAAAACGAGATGAATACCAGTGATTACACGGAAGTGAATGCACAGAGAAAGATGGTAGTACATATAATTACATTTCAAGTGATTACACGGAAATGAATGCACAGAGAAAGACGGTAGTACATATAATTAAATTTCAAGTCGGGCCTCGAATTAAGCGACGAGAGGGGTAAGGCAATTTTTTGGGGGCATGTGAGAAATTGCCTTGAATTTTCTCTAAAATGGATGGGCACCGAGGCAATTTTAAAAGGCATCAAGGCAACTCTCAGAATTTGAGAAGGGCACCAAGGCACTTTTTTAAAATAACTAAAAACTCATAACAAATTAATACATCAACATCCCCTGGCTTTTAATGTACAAACAGGCCGAGTCCACGTGCAGTATTTAAATATTCGTGTTCTACCACGAGCATACACAGGCGCAGTGGCACACGATTTATCGATCGTCTACTGGCAGCGGTTGGCAGCAAGCCACGTTTACGGTTATTGTTTTTGCCGAAGGGTAGACTGGTATCCGGACTCACGCTCTGCTAGACAATGTACACGCTCTGCGACAAACAGTGCGGCCGCGAAGCAGTCTAGCCAGAGGCACCGACGGCAATTACAGAAAAGGGCAAGGCAGGTCACTGCCGTCGGTCGGGTTAGATTTTCAGGGGCAGTACGGCGATTGCGTGCACGTGTTTGTGCGTGCGTGCACGTGTTTGTGCGTGCGTGCACGTGTTTGTGTGTGCGTGCCTGTGTGCATGCGTGCACGTGTTTGTGCATGTGCGTGCCTGCATGCATGTGAATTACGATGAGGTTTTTGAACCTTTTGCTTGTAAATAACTAAAGCAGATTTACTAAACTGCTCTAGGGCAGGTGCTCATTTTTGAATATTTGGATTCAAAAGTTCCAGGAAGCCAAAATATGGAGTTTCTCCAGTGAATACTCAAACTCGGTAGCAGATTCCAAGATGCATGCTAATTAATTTCATGTATTTGCTATATTCCACAAAGGCTTTCCAGTATAATATAGTATACAGCTAGAGCTCACGGATTTAAAAAAGCACAAGTGATAGTTCATGCAAACCTCAAAGTGCTCAAAGTCCTGTCCTAAGTCCTCACTTTGCACCAGCTGCATATGCTGTGTTGCCCACTCCTCCAAATCATCAGATTCACGTAGAAACTCAAGAACATCTCTTCTAACTGCTAGCTTCTGTTCGCGCTCATGGGCAGCATCATTCAAAGTGCTTGACTGCGCTTCTATGTGCTCCTGAAACCAAAATATATTAGGTTTATGAAGATCACTTTTAAAAAGAAATAAATAAAACTGAACGTCAAATACGTTTATCTATGCGCATGTGTATAAACACGTGTATACATATGTGTGTGCTTTTGTGTGTGTGTGTGTGTGTGCGTGCGTGCGTGCGCGTGCGTGTTTGTGTGTGTGTGCTTGTGTATGTGTGTGCGCGCGTGCATACGTGTGCGTGCGTGTGAGAGTACAGATTTTGGTATTATGTATGACAGATTGTTTGACTGATACGTAGGTAAATACAGACTTCTTAAAACACACCTGTCGTTTCTTAATGCTCTTGCTGTCTGGATGGCCAAAATCAGCCAACTTGCTACACAGGTTTTGCAGGTCGGCTAGCTGTTTGTCATAACTTGCAATTTCCAATGTCAGTGCCTGCACGTGTAGAAAAGCAAAAAATGCAGTATAGATATGCTTTCGTGCAGTATAGATCTCTCACAAGGCACTGCTACTATCGATGTTTTTTCGTCCCGTTTGCTGTAGATGTACTGTGCTACAGCATACAATAATACGTTATGAACGTAACGCATTCCACTTCCAGTACAAACGTTTTTAACACATTATTCCGTAACATGAATCACATTATCACATTGACTTCCATTTATACAGATTCGTTTTCACGAGTTTTTTTGGCCAAAAGAAGTAGGTATAATCCCCTACCTCCCCTAAAAAAAGCACAATTGTGAATGCAAGTAAAAATCGGTGAACACATGTATAGACTATTTAATGATGTACAACAGGAAAGAGTGTTCAGAATAAGAATTAGTATCCTGTAACTGGAGTACACTGCATGAATGCATGGCACTGACCTATGAGCAAGTAAACATTTGCAAGAATATATTCTAATTATTTCATAACGTAACACAGAAAAGGGATCTGGGTAGAAATGCCCGTTTTATCCTTTGAATAATTACGCAAGAGCAAATTGTTGTTTCATATCTCAAGTAAAGTGATCAAAATTTACATATTATTAATGTATTTATTTAATGTATTTATTTATGTAATTTATTTAACCAGAGTTATTATGTGTGTATAAACTTTTAGACTCTTGGAAATTGTTCATCGTCGTACAATTTATCTTGTCTTCACACGTGAAAGTATATATAGATCAATACTGTTAAAGTTAGAGACTAACCCTAGTGATGGCATCTATATTCTTAGAACACAGGGATATATCATTACATTACACCAGATGTCTAGCTGTCTTGTTTTCTGTTATGTATAGATATTTCTATTTTTCATAGATGTCAATCAGAAAGTATTAATAAACAAAAGTATGGAAAGCCATCCCCTTCAAAAATCATTTTCAAACATTTCAAAAACACAATTTTAAATCAATTTAAAACATTTCAAATTAATTAATAGAAATACGAATTACTTTATATTGTTCGAAAAATTTAAATTCAAAATTTAAAATCAATTCACAGAATAACAAATCAATTTATTAACTTGCAAATTAATTCACAACTTTCCAAAATAATTTCCTGATATACAAATTCCTTCACATCATTGTAAAAATGCATTTTCTAAACGTACAATCTTTTTTCAAAACAACAAACCAATTTACTAACTTGCAATTTAATTGGATTAACACTGCTTGACATAATCACAAATGCTCTCAAATCTTGCTTCATGCACCCTAACAATTGGAAATTATAAGTTTTAAATTAATTTACAGAAATACACGAATCAGTTCACTAAGTTTGGCAAATTAATTTTTTATTTTAAAATTTAATCACCAGGAAATGCGAATCTAACTGTTGGTCTTCAGGAATTATTAGCGTAACAAACGAAATGTATAGCTTAAATTTACAATTAATCTACAGCTTTCAAAACATATATAAATGTTTACTATCAAAGAGCTAATTTAACAATCAATTTATGCAACGTCCAATCTATTCAAGACCTCTGAAATCACTTACTAACGTTTACAATTTGCCGCCCACTCTGTTGTTTCCGGTCCGTGTGCAAAACTATTCAGGAAACTTCGAATGAATTCATAGGACTTGCAATCTATTCACTACACTTTCCGAACCAGCCAACTACAAACCAAACTCCAAATCAATTCATTCTACAAGTGCCCGAATGCTTCAGCTCGGATTGATATGCTATAGAGGGTTCCGCGATTTTTTATATTACCCACAATGCAACGCCGCCGGCCCTGACGGATACAGAAGCCAGTTCAGGCATGGTACAAGTACATTGAGCAACGCACCTCTGCTCATTTTATATTCGCCTATTAAGCAAATGCATCACAACGCCGCTCTCCTGCGGTGTTGTCAACTGCAGCAATCGGTATCAGAGAGAGCCACACAGCTTTTTTAGGCTGCCTAGCGTGATCACAACACAAGGTAAAGTGACGAGAGACCAGGCGGACCACAGACGCTTGGAGCATTTTCAATAAAAAAGCAATGCTGAATAAGCACGAAATGTATTTACTACAAATGTCTTAATGTTTCTCTACTCTCTTTCGCCTAGTATTACTCACGCACGGCGCACACCGCTACACATTTACACTTATAATTTTACATACATAATGCTATATCGCCGATATCCAGTAGGCAGCTGTTTGAGTGGGGGTGATGATTTCGATTTCTCTTGCACGTGCAGCATACTCTTAATAAAATAGCACCGAGGCAACATGTGAACAGAATGCACCAAGCCCGGCTTTACAATTACAGTGTGCTGACATGATGCCTGTCCCATTTATCTCATCGTGACTCATGCTCGGATAGAGAGATGGTATAATCAGATACTGGGAGTGCATAACACGTGCTCGGATAACGTAGATGGGACTCTCACTGTTCACATGATAGATGTAGACTGATACACCACTAACCTAACCGCAGAACAGTGGATCGTAGGCATCCAGGCTTTTGTGGTTCTGAAAGTCCTTGAGAGTATAAAATGGACTCGGCTAGAATGTTAGGTAGTCAATTCACGAGATCCTAATAAGTACGTGATGGGCACAAGTTGTGGTCCTCGCTCCATTCTCGTAAGGGTGTCGATTCCCAATGCACGCAATTTTCTCGAGATAGCGTGCTTTGGCTACGTTGTCTAGTGAATCAAAGTACTTGTCCATACTACGTACACTTCAGAGATTTTCAGACAGTTGGCAAATGTGCATACACCAGATGTTATAAAACGCTGCGTTTGATAGCTATATGCAGTAAAATCGGTGAAATTTCTGAACACTCGCGATGTAAACAAACTCAAGTCCATGAACATATGTGTTGCGTGCAATCTCGCGACGCTAATATAAGCCCTGCGAAACCTGACCTGTGTAATCTCATTGAACTCTAGCGGAGCACCCCAAACCACGCTGATAAACCTGTCCCGAAAAATCGGGATCCACCTGCTACTAATATCTATTGCAATAAGAACACTATACTATAGCTAATGTAAAATCGGTGATTGTGCAGATCGGCCGATTATATAGACTGGTACACGCTCCCACCTCTCGGCTTAGTTACTCGATGGATGCATGGACCCATCGAGTAACTAACCCGAGAGGTGGGAGCGAGTACCAGTCTACAGATTACACGCCACACGTGTTCGCTCTGTTTGTAACCGGTATGGCCAGCGGCACGGGATTGTAGGTAATATTGCTATTTTTAGTCCAAGACGCGGAACCCTCTATAGTACGTATTGGAGGATCCGATTTTTACCACGCTGCGGGAAAGATGAGTTTGATTACAGCACTGTGGTTTACAGCTGCACACTACAGTGTAGTAACAGTGTTGCCCAAGGAGCGTTCAGCGTGACATCACGTCCAGGTCACGTGTGTAAACATAGCTCTGCTGAACAAGAATAACATCAAGAAGAGAGCATAACAATAAAAGAGCATAAACAACATGAATAACATAACTCTCTTATTCATGTTGCTTGTGCACGCAGCACAGGGCGGGCTAGCTCTAGTACTATAGCCCGCGTACAATGACTGCCGCAGGCAGCGCCTGTCACTACGGCTGCGGCTGCACTGTCACTGCGGCTGCCTGCGGCAGTCACTGTACGCGGGCTATAGTACTAGAGCTAAGGGCGGGCGTGCGGTGTACTTGTGTGTTGCAGATGAGCATTTGACCGGCATTTACAGGTGATTATAGGCGAAATAGAGTAGAGAAACATTAAGACTTTGGTAGTAAATACATTTCGTGTTTATTTACCTTTATTTTATTTTATTGAGACGTTCCACGTGCCTGTGCCGCCAGCGAACGCTTTTGCCAACCAGCAGAGCTATGTTTACACACGTGACCTGGACGTGACGTCACGCTGAACGCTCCTTGGGAAACACTGTCACTACACTGTAGTGTACAGCTGTAAACAAACACATCTTTCCCACAGGGTGGTAAAAATCGGATCCCCCAATACGTATCCATCCGAGCTGAAGCATCCGGGCACTTTTATAATGAATTGATTTGGAGTTTGGTTTGTAGTTGGCTGGTTCGGAAAGTGTAGTGAATAGATTGCAAGTCCTATGAATTGATTCGAAGTTTCCTGAATAGTTTTGCACATGGACCGAAAACAACAGAGTGGGCGGCAAATTGTAAACGGTAGTACGGTAGTACGGTGATTTCAGATGTCTTGAATAGATTGGAATTTGCATAAATTGATTGTTAAACGAGCTCTTTGATTGTAAACATTTATATATGTTTTGCAAGCTGTATGATTAATTTGTAATTTAAGCTATACATTTGTCGTCTGTTACCTAATAATTCTGAAACCAACAGTTAGATTCGCATTTCTGGTGATTAATTTTAAAAGTAATAAATTAATTTCAAACTTAGTGAACTGATTCGTTATTCTGTAAATTAATTTAAAACATATAATTTCAATTGTTAGGGTGATGAAGCAAGATTTGAACATTTGTGAGTTTATGTAACATGTTACCAATTAAATTGCAAGTTAGTAAATTGGTTTGTTGTTTTGAAAATAAATTTTTACAATGATGTGAAGGAATTTTGGAAAGTTGTGAATTAATTTGCAAGTTAATAAATTGATTTGTTATTCTGTGATTTTAAATTTTGAATTTGAATTTCTCGAACAATATAAAGTAATTTGTATTTTTATTAATTAATTTGAAATGTTTTAAATTGATTATAATTGTGTATTTGAAATGTTTGAAAATGATTTTTGAAGGGGATGGCTTGCCATACAAAATAATTAAAGATATCTAGAAAAGAGTACACTATATAGTGAAACCCCGATTTTACGCGCCCCGATTTAACGCGAATTCGGATATAATGAGATGAGTCATTGGACCTTTTTTGCTCTTGCCAGAACTGAAAAGGTTTTTGGTGAGTTAAATTCGACGCGACGCGACGCATTGCAACTCACTGTGACTGAGTGCTTAGGTCGACAGCGACGCGACTGACAGCGATGAGCACTTAATTATAATTAATTTCTACTGTAACACCAATTTATTTGCGAAATTCTTTAATTCAAAGGTAATTTACTTGCCAGAAGGTAAACGTGCAAAAAACGGGTCAAACAGTGCAAAAATACGAGTGTTTTAGGATGTTAGGTCAACATTTGGCCAGTTTATACGCTGATTTTCTTTAACCCCGATTTAACGCGACGCCGCTTTTTTCGCGATGACATTTTATGGACCCCAACGTTTGCGTAATATAATGGGGCCACACTGTATATATATATATATATATATATATATATATTCACACACACAGCATAAAGGTCATGAAAGAATTAATGGCTGACCTTATGTCGTTTCAGCAGCTTCAAGTTGGCATCTTCATCGCTACCAACATTTTCATTGTCACACAGCTGTCGCTTCTCATTCATCCACAGCTCCACATCGCCTGCATCAGAGTTATACTGCAAGGCAACACAGTAGATTTTAGGGTAGACCAAGGAGCAAGAGCTAGGTGTTATCTCTGTCACTTGGGTGAACAATATCTCTTCAGCAGGATATTCTATGGGAAGATATCTGAGCCTCTTTGCTTTAGATGCCACATTGGTCTCAAAGGGAATACCTGACACAAGTAGAGGTATGCTTTAGGCAGTCTGAGGGATGGTATGGCTCTATGGCAAGTGTCATTTTACACCATAAATTACAGGAGTATGAATCAATACAAGTGCCGCGGAGCGACAGCGCTCATATAACGTCTACTGCGGTGACTCTGTGGTGGAGTGGTGGGATTCTAGTAAACCCTGTTAGTCCCAAATGTGTTCACATACACGCCGAAACAGTGGAATGCACATGAATGGTATCAGGAACCTTCTCAAAGGAATGTTCGTTGGGATCGTTATGAAAGTTGCCACGAGATGGCGCGTACGTTTAAGTGTCTTCAGATTAAAGATGGAAGCTCCCATCATACGTAGTAGCAACAACTATTTGCAAGACAGAATAGGTAATTGCACTCATCCATTTACCTACGCAAGCCTACAGGCTGCAATAGAGAGCTGCCACCTGTAACCAATTAACGCAGGCAAAAACTACACAGTACCACCACCACATGCACTGGCAGTGGCATACGTTACATGTAACATACTGACAGTACAGAATGCCATAGAAATTATATGATTTAAGGAGCATAAACCTTCTTCAACCAAATTTAGCTTTTAAAATTTCACTGTGACATTGTAGCCATCAATATCATCGGCAATGTATAGATTCTACTAGCAACCGGCAGTCAAATTCTTTCTAACAAGACAGTAAACAAATCCATGTTTAACCCTCCTCTTGAGGGTCAAAAGGTTATCGACACTTACTTCTTCTCTTGTCAAGCAGAAGGTTACATTTCATGGTCCTTCAAATAAAGCCATAAAAATGCTAGGTCACTGCTGAAAACAAAAAAGTTTTTCAATACGCCTCCGTCAGACCATGTCTTTAGAAAATGTCTAAAATCTGCCCTGTGGCCCATTGACCTTTGACCTGTGACCTCCAATTTCGGCACAGTGATGGCTTTTCCTACCATGATGCTATACACCGACTATCAACGAGCCTAGGTCAAGCCGTTTAGAATTTGTTGCGCGCAATTCTGCATTTCCTCCCTATACCTTAAGTTAAGGAGTGAATGTTCCCCCTTCTTTTACACCTCTTGACCTTTGACCTTTGACTCCCAGCTTCGACATCCCAACTCGTTTTGACGATCCCCCCCGATGTGCCAAATATCGTGACCGTACGTCGAGCGGTTAAGATTTGTGCCCAACTGTTGACGGACGGACGCTCGCACGGACGGACGATCATGCGATTCTACAAGCTGCATCTGACTATGTCAGATGAGCTAAAAAGGGCAAATGTGAGAAGATCATGTAGTGCTGGGACTGCTAAGAGAATAAATCTTTTTCATAATGAGTGCCGCTATTGCTGTTAGTGATTCGAAATTACATATATACTCTACAATATTTATAAACGTACACTAGTGTATTACCTGATGCCCACAAAGGGTGACTTCTAAGTTTTGAGTTCGCTGCATGGATGCATCCTCCAACTTTTCCCAAGCCTGCCTTAACTCATAACATTTGTCCCGTATCTCCTTCTGGTGAGTCTTATCAAGACCACTGTTGTCGGCTAATATCCTTTCACCTTCTTTAAGCTTCATTTCCACAACTAGCTGATGGCCTTCCAATTCCTTTTTAAATTTCTAACACCAAAGAGCAAAGAGCAATATGTGTATATATATATATATATATATATATATATATATATATAATATAAAGCAAGGCTGAATTTACTGATGTTTATTTATTAAAACGAACTAAATAACTAGAAACATTTTTTATCTTTCATGTCTTGATCAAAGTTCATGTACACTGAAATGATTCTAATTCGAACTCATTACTGTCGTGAACTATGATCAAGACAGGACAGTGAAGTTCAATTCATCAAAATAAAGAAACATCAGTTAAACCAATCTTGCTTCACATTTAAAATAAAAAAATCTAAATAAATTGTAATAATCAAATTAACAAAGTTATGATATATTAAACATCAAATACATATTCTATGACAATACATTAATATATATATATATATATATATATATATGTATACAGAGATGACGTAGGATGTAAGATCTAACATTACAAAACAGCATGCTTAAAATTATCGTAGGTGTTAACAATCAAAAGTAGTAACCTGGTGCTTATGTGTCAGACTCTGAGCGTCAGTTAAATTCTTGCCATAGTCAGGAGAGGTTGCCCGTGGCTCACGATCACTTATCCATTGGAGTTCATTTTTGACATCAAACACAAACTGATGGCAACATAGTGTGCTTTCCAACATCTTTCTGCGATTGACAACAGGCTCCTGCAATTTCTCATATCTGTGACAAATGATAGAATAATAATATAAACATATTTGTTGAATATCTATATATTGACAATAATACTATATGATAACTGCTACATTGGTTTGAAAAAAATAATTGATACATCACACCATTGATCACGATATACTACGTACTATATTCATTTATGACGACAATATTGTGAAAAACATACTTTATTAGGAATTATATGACATTAATACATTCAGGGTTATTCTGCAGTTGCTTAGTCTCATGTCAATGATGACTGATAATCTCACAAGTTCAATTGCTTGTTTAGTTTAAAAGTATTTACAATGATTAAATTATAATGAATAATATTTTATATGTAGACTTTTAAAGACTGTATCATTCACAAACTTATAGCAACCATTATAGCAATATCTCTAATACATCTATAGACAAGACTAAATTTTGGAATAAGTGAGTATAACATTTCCTTCCTTAATAAACATTTGAGTGTCACATGTTAACTAGGATAATATAATATATAACCAAGTATATAATACCAGGTACAAATAAGTATATATAACTAGATATGAAATATATACGTGTCTGTCACAGCTTTCAATGGTGGTGTGGAATGAACTTCACTGCTTCTGCTTAATGCCACCGTTGGTTCTACTCTCTGCTGTAGTTCTTCCACTGTCTCTATTACCTCTTTAATCTGCTGTTCCACTGCCTTATGAAGCAGAGACAACATTATTTCATGTAGATAATAAACTTACATTAGCTGCAGAGAAAAATGCTTACATAGAATTTAATATCATAAATACAAAAACGTCTAGCATAATAACGACAATAAAATATGCATACGGTTTTCACGAAACACATTAATCGCAATTAGTAAGCATGGACCTACCTGCTGCTGAGCGAGAGCAGTGCGAGCGGAGTGCAAGTCCTTTGGCATGTCTTCAATAGCCACCACCTTTTCCAGTTCTTCCAGATTGTCATTTGTATCACGGATAATCTGAACGACGGTATGCTCATCGACTACGTGCTGCAAATTTGCCTCCTGCAAATAAACACCTTCTATAACATCAACAAACACTGTTGTTTACAAATAGTTTTCCCACAGTATGACCCTATTCTAAGAGAGTAGATAACTATAGCCAATTTTATAGGACGTAACTCTAAACGTTAATGCTGCATGCCCTGCGATGCGATCCTTCCCTCGAGCAATGCACCCCCATAACACATTTGGGATTTTCAACATTAAAATAATTTTGTGTTTTTTAAAAGTGACAACACGAACGTATGTAGCTTGCAGTATAAATATAGTTATGGGAGTAATTATCAGACAATGATAACTCTTGTGGGTGGGAGGCATAGGGAAAAGATAGACACAGGTCTTTAGTCTTATACCTTAGCAGCAGCTGACTTGTCCAGCGTGTCACACTGTTCTTCAAGGTATTGCAGTATATCCTTAATGTCCTCTGAGGCAAAATGATTCTCAGCAATCATCTTCTCTCCATCCTGCCAGTGTTAATTAATAACATAGCTTGATGCACAGTGTATATCTCCCAAAGATTTGGCATTGTCAAACGCATTTGAAGAGAGCTATGCTACACGGAGTTGAAAGATGCTACATATAGAGTGGTTTTCAGTGAGAAAACTTCTAGCACCAGTTTTGACATGTGTGTACGTGTGCATGTGCATAAGCGTGTGCATCTGGGTGTGTCTGTGTTCGTCTGCGTATGTGTCAGGTTCAGTTGATGTAGAGTACTCTGGCTTGCGTATGTAATGCATGCAACCTGTTAATCAATGTAATTAAGGTGTATAAGTGAACATAATATGTTAAGTTGAAAATCAGCATAAATAGAGAATTAAAAATTTCCGGTGTGAATTTTAATTCAAGGTCATTGCAAAAACACAGACAATGACAAATTTGTAGGTGGATGCTCAAGCACTCTCCCATATTCTTGGTGCACATTACATGTTCACTGCCTGACTTATGTACCTTCTCTAGCTCTTCCACCCACTGCTGGTGAACAGCAAGTTCTGATTTCAACACCAGGTGCTTTTTCAATTGTTTGCTGGCATCAGACCACAGCACTGGAACATCACCTGCCGCGAGTTCATCCATTGCTTGCTGCTTCTCATAGATCCAGCTTGCAACCTGTTGGCAAAAATATCACATCAGTTTCTAATATCTATATATGTCGCTGTCACACCCTCATGTCAAGTAGTTATCATATATCGAGTTTTTAATTAGACGTACATATTATGATACGTTAACTTTCTCTCTGCACTGAATACAAAACTTAAAATTAAATAAATGTTTGAATGAGTGAGTGAGTGAGCAAGTGAGTGAGTGAATGAGTGCATGAGCAAGAGAGTGAGTGTGAGCGAGTGAGTGAGTGAGCAAGCGAGTGAGTGAATGAGTGCATGAGCAAGAGAGTGTGAGTGAGTAAGTAAGCAAGCAAGCAAGCGAGTGAATGAGTGCATGAGCAAGAGAGTGAGTGTGAGTGAGTGAGCAAGCGAGCGATTGCTTATTTGAATGACTGAGCATTCTGGCCAGCATGCAAGTTTATTTAGTTGGCCAGTTCGTGGTCTTTTACTCAGTATATTTCAATCTATGTGTAATAGTCCGTGGTTGAGTAGTATATCAACGTTTATTCAACACCGTGAATACAAACAAAGGTGTAAGTCAAGTGGAAGCCATTCCGGAACTGCCACTAGATGGCGCGGTGGTATTCACTATCGTAAACAAGTATCACGCACAGTGTATATGTAGTAACCCAGTGTCACGCTATGACATCCCTCCATCCTATGATTAAAGGTACTCCTTTAACAAATTAGCACAGTAACCGTTACACCTTAGGTATGCGAGATAAAACACACTTAGTAATGCAACCAAAGTAATAACCCAAAACGTTCTTGGTGGAATGCTTGACATCATACGACTATTAGTCCGCGACTCAGTATTCATGGAGATTATGCATCATAACAATACAAAATAACCGAAAGACAACTGTGGGTAGACTGCCCACGTTATCTGGTGATCCGGGGTTTATTCTGCCCCACACTGGATCAAGCATCCGAAAATTATTCTGTCCCACACTGGATGAACAACGTAGCACAATATCTCAGAGGTCCAGTCTCGGAGGTGGTACTCCACGGGTGAGCCGGGTTGAGCGACGCACTGGTGGAGCAGCTAGATGTGGAGACGCAGGTTGTACAGCCATAGGTCTCCCAGGTGTAGCCTCAGGGGCAGCGTGCTGAGCCTCAGCTGCACGTAGGTCCAGCAGTGGTGGAACCGCACGAGGAACCTCACGCGGAACCTCAGGCAGCACAGGAAATACCGGCCTAGCTGGGTCCTCAACCTGTTCAGGCAGTGCCGGTGCCTCAACCAGGTTGCCAGTGCATTGTAGCAGGTGGTCCTGATGACGACGCACGATACGACCATCCTGGAGCTGGGCCGTGAACAATAATGGACTGATACGCCGCAGCAGATTACCAGGTAACCACGTTGGTCCATTCGCAAAGTTGCGCGCCAAGACGCTGTCACCAGGGTTGAATGAGCGATCTTGTGCGTGTTGTCTTGTGTTGCTGCTTCTGTGTTTCCTGCTTTTCCTCCACCCCAGTGCTTGTCATTGGGTGGACCAAGTCTAGCCTAGACTTGGGTCGACGTCGAAGCAGCAGCTCTGCTGGAGAGCGACCGGTGGTTGAATGCGGTGTGAGACGATAGTTCGAGAGCCAACGCCTTTCGAGTGAGTCGAGTTTGAAGCGAACCAGTCTGCATCCGCTTCATCCCTTCCTTGAAGGACTGCATGAACAGCTCTCTCCGCGAGGCCATTCGACGATGGGTGGTAGGGTGCAGTGAATGTATGACGGATGCCATTAGCTGAGATGAGCATGGCAAACTCTTCACTGGTGAATGTAGGCCCGTTATCGCTGACAATGTAGTCTGGTAGACCATGCGTGGCGAGGCAGATTCGCAGCTTCTCCACTGTTTTCTGACTGGTTATTTTCTGCATCATGAAGACCTCCAGCCACTTAGTATGCGAGTCAGCGATGACGAGAAACATGTGTCCTAAGAAAGGACCGGCAAAGTCCACATGTATGCGGCTCCACGGATTCGCAGCATACTCCCATGGATGTAGTGGTGCTTGTGCTGGTCTATAGATCGATTCATTTGACATGATACGCTGCTTTTCACTCTATCTTCCAGATCATTATCCATAGGCCACCACACATAGTTGCGTGCCATGCTTTTCATGCGTGATGCGCCAGGATGTGCCCCATGAAGCTCTTCAATCAGTGCCGCACGATGGACGTCAGGCACAACTACACAAGTATCCCACAACACACACCCGTTCTCGCATGACAATTCCGTTCTGCGATGGAAATATGGCATCAGTTCCACTGACAGATTGTTATCAGGCCAGCCCTGCAGCACATAATGGACGACACGTGCCAGGACTGCATCCGATTTAGTGTCCTGCTAAATCATCGCGCATGTCACAGGACCTTCTTCTAGGTGCTGCATCAGGCTGACTACCAATGGTGGTACCGGTACCTCCATAGTCTGAGGTAGTGGAAGCCTACTTAGCGCATCTGCATTTGCTATGGTTGTGCCAGGTTTGTAGATGAACTCGTAGTAGTAGCCTTGTAGGATGAGTGGCCATCTCTGCAGGCGAGCGGATGCCAGTCGTGGAACTGCCGTCAGCTCCCCCAGTAAACCTAGTAATGGCTTATGATCAGTGACAATTTTGAAATGTCTCCCCCATAGGTACTTGTGGAATTTCTTGACACCCACCATCATGGCCATTGGCCAATGCTTCTTTTTCTACCTGAGAATAGTTCTTTTCAGCTGGTTGCAAAGTCCTGGAGTGATAGCAGACAGGATGTTCATCACCATCAATCTCGTGAGCCAGGACCACACCTACTCCATAGGCTGAAGCGTCACAGGTCAGCAACAGGGGTTTACTGACATCATAATGCATCCAGATAAGAGACCATGTTGATCCTGCCCGCTAAGCGCGGATCTTGCGCGCAGTTCCGCAGCAAGGCGCATGCGACCGCGGGAACGTCCTACGAAAGTATCTCGCGCTGGCAGCTATTGATCCGTGCGCCAAATCGAAAGGCCGGCGCACGGATCAATTGCTGCCAGCGAACAGTCTCGAATTTTAGTGGGTCTAATTCACTGGCAAACATATGCACACGCCATCGCGCAGGTCTAATAGCGATGTTTCACGTGACGTCATAGATCAGGTCACGTGTATTTGTTATGTGTTGTGGTTGGCAGAAGTGAAGCGTGCTGCTTGACATTTACAGATGAATGACCACATGTTCTGATAGAAAGCGCTGTTTATGTAGTGCACGTACACGTGCGTGCGTGCGCACGTACACGTGCATGCATGCGTGCGTGTGAACTTACATGTGCGTGCATGCGTGCGTGTGCACGTACACGTGCGTGCATGCGTGCGTGCGTGCGTGCGTGTGCACGTACACGTGCGTGCGTGCGTGCGTGTGCACGTACACGTGCGTGCGTGCGTGCGTGCGTGCGTGCGTAGGCACGTACACGTGCGTGCATGCGTGCGTGCATGAGTGTGCACGTACACGTGCGAGCGTGCGTGCGTCCGTGTGTGTGCATGTACGCGTGCGTGCGCGCGTGTATGTGCCCGTATACGTGCGTGCGTGCGTGCATGTGCACGTACACGTGCGTGCATGAGTGTGTGCGTGCGTGTGCACGTACACGTGCGTGCGTGTGTACGTACACATGCGTGCATGCGTCCGTGTGTGTGCGCGTACACGTGTGTGCGTGCGTGCGCGCGTGTGCAGGTACACGTTCGTGCATGCGTGTGTGTGTGCATGTGTGCGTACGTGTGTGTGCAGGTACACGTGCGTGCGTGCGTGCATGCATGTGCACATAGACGTGCGTGCGTGCGTGCGTGCGCATGTACACGTACACGTGCGTGCATGAGTGTGTGTGTGCACGTACACGTGTGTGCGTGCGTGTTCTTGTATCGAACAATATCACGCATCTGCTTGCTGCCAACCGTTAAACTCCGCATGTGCGCATATGACGTCAATGTTTATAAACATGAAACATCGCTATTGAATGAGAATCACTGAAGAACTGTTCCGTCAATCACGCGAAACGCAAGAGAAATTCCACGACGGCGAAATATACAGCTGTGTTACAAACACGCAGCTAAGGGCCTGCATAGCTCCCAAATCCCATTGGTTGATACAAATCACGTACCTCAAACTCCTGTTTTATGGTGCATTGTGACCCTAACCCTAACCCTATAAACCAAAAAAAATTATTTGTTGTTATTAAATTGTTGTAAATAAATCATGTAAATATGGATAAACATAGAAATATACAGAAAACAGGAAAATAATGAATAAAACAGATGGGATTCGATGCAACGACATTTCAGCCGTGTCGTCTCTGCTCTAGGCGTTCAGCTATTGAGGCATTGGGTTTTTGTGTTATGGATGTGCCTTGACAACACTGTGGCGTCATTGAGGAGTTTGAGGCACGTGATTTGTATCAACCAATGAGAATTCGGAGGGCCACGTCACCGAGTAAACATCGTGAGTGGCATGCGGTGGGCATAGTCATTGAGGTCAATAGGGTTATTTAAGTTTTATTATAGTTTTCCAGGTGCTTTTAAATGCCAACATTTTTCAACGATGCTGCGATGACATGCTTACCAGCAAACGCTGTGTCAAGTCAGTCACTGTTGCCCACGAATTCAGATTAGACGAATTCCCAGTGAATTCCCATATGTAATTCCCTGTTTTGCATTAAATTGCCAGTAGGGGGAGCGTGCCGCTGCATATATGAACTCAAACCTTCGGTTTGCACAAGGACGGGGCGTCCGGGGGCACCACTAGTCAAGACAGGAGCTTTGCGCAGGAGCTCCTTGGCAGCATTGAAGGCTCGGTCTTGATCGGTGCCCCAACTGAACACGTATCCCCTTTTTTAAGAGCCGATGCAGTGGTTCAAGAGTGTTTGCCAAGTGTGGTACGAACCGCAGGTAAAAGGTCAGCATGCCTAGAAAAGCCCGGACTTGTGTCACATCTTTGGGCTTTGGTGTGGCCACAATTGCGAAGACCCTGTTGTCCAGTGTAGCCAGACCATCCTTGCTGATTTGATGACCAAGGTACTGCACGGATGTCATGTCGAAACAGCACTTGTTCTTCTTTAACCGCAGACCAGCCTCAGCTAGCCGTTGAAGAACTACCTTCAGATTGGCCTTGTGTTCTTCCTCAGAAGCGCCAGACACGAGAATGGCATCAAGGTATACAGCCGTGCGAGGGATTCCTGCCAGCAGATTCTCGATCACCCGCTGGAAAATCGCTGGGGCCGATGAGATTCCAAATGCGATTCGATTGTAAACAAATAAGCCTCTGTGAGTGTTTATGGTACTATATACTGCTTACTCTTCTCATCAAGCTCAATTTGTTGGTAAGCATGTGTCATGTCTAGCTTGATGAACAGCACACCTCCCGACAGCGTAGCAAAGAGATCTTCAGGTGTCGGAAGTGGATAGCGATCTACATCTGCAAATCGGTTCACCGTGACCTTATAGTCATCACATATGCGTACCCTGTTATCAGATTTTAAAATAGGCACAATGGGTGCTGCCCACTCAGCAGAAACCACCGGCTGACTGATGTTTGCCTCAATTAGGCGGTCAAGTTCCTGATCAATCTTGGGCTTCATCAGATATGGCACAGTCCTAGCCTTACAGAAGACTCGAGTTGCATCCGGCTTCACATGAATTGAAGTGGTCACATTCTTCATCGAGCCAAGTTTGTCACAAAACAGCTCGGGGTACCAAGAGCTCGGGCTCGAGTCAGCTCGGTTCGGCTGCTTCTCCTTTAGCAGGTGGATTGTCTGCCAATCCAGTTGTAGAGTGCGTAGCCAGTTTCTCCCCATGAGAGTAGCGCCCCCTCCAGGGACCACCAACAACGGTAAGGTTGCTCGCTGGTTGTTGTGCTCGACAGAAGCTTGGAACTCTCCGCAGGTGTGTACTGGCTCACCAGTATAAGTTCGAAGCTTGACTGTGCTTGGCTGCAGTTTAGGCTTGTTCCGGCCAAATATATTCCGATATGTTTTTCCCCCTATGAGCGAGAATTAGGCACCTGTATAAACTTCCATCGGTAACATTTGGTCATTCATCTTGACCTGAACGATGATCAGAGGCTCTGAACGAGCGCTGCTGACTGTATAGACTGAGTAAAGCTCCTCCAATGCCGCAGATGATGCGGGCGTCGTCTCAACCACACCTGTGCGATGTGTCCTGTTTTGCCGCAGCTGAAACAGGTTTCACTCTTAAAACAACAACTATTCGGTTGATGCATACCCCCGCAGCGGTAGCATTTCGAGCAGAACGGGCAGAGCGACTTCCCTTCTGTTGCTTGACCATGTTTACGCGGGCCGGGGTGCACCGTGGTACTGCTGCGTTGTCCGGAGCTACTCTGTTGCCTAGAGTTAGGTTGAATATTACTGTGCTGGCCAGGGTTCGGACGAGTACAGATCTTGTTGGCAGCAGTGGGGTGGGCACACTTTTGAATATCCTGAGCATTCTTGCTCGCCAACTCCAGCGCTGTCGCAATTTCTAGGGCTTTCTTTAAATCTAGCTGCAACTCTTGAATCTGGTTCTCAGCTAGCAACCGATGCTGGATTCACTCACTCATTACGCCAATCACTAACCTATCCCGCAGCATCTTGTCCAGCGCCTCGCCAAAATTACAGTGCTTGGACAGTACTCAGTCCTGCCATGAACCCAGATATCGCTTCAGATGCCCCTTGTACCCTGGTGTGAAATTTAAACCGTTCCACTATCTCGGCAGGTTTTGGCAAAAGGTGTTCCTTTATCACGTCAATTAACTCCTCATAGAGCTTGGTGGGTGGGTTATCCGGCAAGCCCAAATTACACAGCAGGATGCATGCCTCTGCCCCCATTACGGCCAATACTACAGCCTGTTTCTTTACGGTGTCACTTTCCCCCGGGCGTAGAGGGAGGGTGCCGCTACGTGGCAGCACTAGTGTTAGGATTAGGGTTAGGGTCAGGGTTAGAGTTAGGATTAGCGTTACGGTTAGGGAAATAAGGCCATGTCTAGCATGGAAGTATGACTGTGGAATGACGGAAGTGTACGAAGTGACTAGTGCTGCCACGTAGCGGCACCCTCCCTCCAGGGGCAAATCCAGAGGGTTTGGGTGACCAGTTTCCATAGTTCTAGTCACAGCTAGGGGGGTCCGGGGGCATGCCCCCAAGGAATTTTTAAAAAATTAGGCTATATTTGGTGCATTCTGGTGAATTTTGAGGGTCAATTCTGAAGATACCCAGTCTGTGACCGGTTTCTGGAAACTGGTGCAAACCGGCCTAAATCCGCGCCTGCCCTCTACACCCGGGGGAAAGTGACACCCGTTTCTTGAACCCAGAAATATCATTCGCAATGAAGAAATTTTCGAATCTTTCAATATAATGGTCCTCACCATTCACCGGGTTAAATGCCTCCATCTGTTCTATAGTGACCATAGCTAGTTTTATCCTCATCGCCAATGTAATAGTCCGTGGTTGAGTAGTAAATCAATGTTTATTCAACACCGTGAATACAAACAAAGGTGTAAGTCAAGCGGGAGCCATTCCGGAACTGGTACTAGATGGCGCTGTGGTATTCACTATCGTAAACAAGTATCACGCATAGTGTATATGTAGTAACCCAGTGTCATGCTATAACACTATGAATTAAGTGCATAAATGTATAAATTCTTGATAAATAAATTTTGACATGAACAACAAATGTGAAATTTATGATGTAAAATATAAGTGCTACATACTATACATTTTGAGTTAGTGTGTATCAAGGCTATGATGTATCATACCTCATTTGCATTTTCCTGGAATTTTTTGTAAGCTAATGATTCGCCCAAAGTCTGTTTCCGAGTTGAACTCGCTGCTCTGAAATCATCCCATCCTTTTTGAACTTTGAGGTACCTGAGTTCAATGCTGTCCAAAAATGGCATAATTAAGTTTTACTGCAAAAAATGGCTTGAGAAAGTGTCAAACATACAAGAAATAATTCGATAATATAAGTATGCCAAGAAATAATTCAACCATATTAGTATGCAATGATACAAACGTATTCACAACTAGATGGCACGTACTGCTTATAATTATAATATCACACATACAGCATGACATAGCAAATACTCATCCTGGAGTTCAGGTGAGCCAATTATATTTATAATTACATACTAGTCAGAAGCTGGGTGATTAGCTGCAATAAGTCCATCTGCTGATAGTGAGAACTTGTCAATTCGGGCTTGCTGGACTTGCACCTTATTATTCATGTCTTCATGCCTCCTGATTAGCTTCTGGACATCATCAACTGAACCCTGTTATTGACAATACGACCTAGTTAGTATAGTTATACACTGTCACGGTGATAAGTAACAGAACCTGGTTACTAATCGTACACTGTCACTGCCCCGAATAACAGAACTTGGTTACTAATCGTACACTGTCACTGCCCCGAATAACAGAACTTGGTTACTAATCGTACACTGTCACTGCCCCGAATAACAGAACTTGGTTACTGGTTGCATCCTCGCTGTTAACAAAATGGGATAAACTGATTAAACTGTCTATCAATAACCTATAATCAATAACAGGACTGGGTTAATAACCAGTGACCATCACGAATAACAGAACCTGATTCATAATGGTCACTATCACCATTATGAGAAGCTGGTTAATTACGAGTAACACATTGTTACTGTTGTAATGAAGCAGAAATCATGAGAGTGAAATTTAATATCAAAATGTAGGAATATAGAGCACAAGCGACAGTGGCACGCGTGGTAGAGAACTTAGTTAAAGATACGATGATTATAGAAGCGTCCAAAGGCAGATTAAATAATTAACACCATAAAATTAATGCTAGGAAGATTGGTAACCGTTGCCTCGGCAGATGTTGCGATTAGTTTTAGAGGGCCACGGAAGGCGTTAGATATTAGCGAATAGCGAGCACGCAGTAGAGCGGGCCAAGATATAGTAATTAGCCACTGTCACAAAGCAACGCATGCAGAATAAAGCAACTAGAGACATTTTGGCAGCCAGCCAGGGGCCAAAGGGTTGGGTTTGGACACAGTCCAAACTGACGTAAGATAGACCAGCTGGTCACTAATCACACTAATGTCCGACGCCGAACCAATAGGACAGATGGCCAAAGTGGCCAGCAAGGCGAGAAGGGACGCGCCCAACGAGAAGGGCACGCCCAGCTAGAGGTATAAAAGGGGATGCAGGGAGAGAATGTGGCTGGTTGTGACGACACAGTGCTGTGCAAAATAAACCAACGTTTTACCTGTGACATCGATCCTACTGTTCGCTTTATAACCGACTTGAATTTATTCGACACTACACTGTTATCAATAACAGAACCTGGCAATTACTAGTCACACATTGTCGCTGTCATCAATAACAGAACCTGGCAATGACTAGTCACACATTGTCGCTGTCATCAATAACAGAACCTGGCAATTACTAGTCACACATTGTCGCTGTCATAAATAACAGAACCTGGCAATGACTAGTCACACATTGTCACTGCCATAAATAACAGAACCTGGCAATTACTAGTCATACATTGTCGCTGCCATAAATAACAGAACCTGGTAAATGACTAATTCCATAATGCCTGCACCACAAAGATTCAGGCTAACATGATATTTGCCAAAAAATTGGGGGTGATCAGCACTATAGCTCTTACCACTATGCAAATATATTAGATGACATCTGTGAGTAAATAACTATACCACACAATCAAGTATCTGCATGCTTACACCAAGTTCATTTGGGTTCAGCACTCGATCATGGCTTGTGATCAATGTCTCCAGGTAGTCTGCTTCTTTGTGAAACACCTAGAAATGAATATTAATGGCACTTCAAATTGTTTAAAAGTAAATTGCAACACATGTTAATTCATTTTTGTAAAATAAATACTTTGTTATAAATACGTTTGCATATAGCATCCATCGATTTGTGAATTTTAACCATTTAGGCTGTCAGACTAGGTAAGAGTTAGGTTTGCCAGAAAGTGACTGCATGGCCCACCAGACCCTCGTTCATTGCCGACCTGTAGATCATAGTTCTGCTGCAGTTTATGTTGTTTAGCAAGCCATGCATCATTCAATTCAGTATGAGTTTTGTCCACATCAGCCAAAATGTCTTGAAGTTCGTGCAGGCCTGGTGACTTGTCAATCAGTTTGGCACCAGTGGTCTTTATCTTAGCAAACCTGCAACAATACAAAATTAATTATTATTTGGCTTGTTATCTTTAGGTTGGCCGATTATTGCACAGTCACATGAAATATAATAACTCAAGACACAATAGTTAATTTCATTTGCATCGTGGTTAATCGGTAAAGCAGTAATTATGCTGCGTGCTCATTAGAAACATTGTATGTTTTAGTCATTTTCTAAAACAGACAGTGGACAGCTGAAGTCCAAACAAGGTATAATAATAACCAGAGAAGGAGAACTAGAAAAGTGTGGCCAGAATGTGTGCAGCCATACAGAGATAGAGGTAATTCCCCAAGACGTGCATCATCATGCAGCGATATTAGTATCATCACATTTAATCATAACTAAGTAATCGCACAGAGTCACTGTAACCTGCATGCAGCAGGAATAACAGCTAGTCAACAATGTGTGCCATCATGCAGGTAGCTGCAGTTGAAGAATAACAGAAGCAGTTTGAAATAGCATCATTCGACTTGCTTTAGTGTTCTGCACACATCTAATCTATCTGTGTTGAATGCTATTCATCCCCATCTTCACGTATATGCTGTGATATGCTGTAAAGCATACATGACACACAGCATGGTAGAGTTTCTGCTATCATAGGGAATATACCCACACCAACAAAATCGTGTCAACGCAAATACAGCCAAATAACAACTGCATCAATCATAACACATACATTGAAACTACATTACGCATCATGTACACACAGTATGTGTTTACGCAACCAGAGGATATGTGATACTAGCTCGTTTAACGAAGTTATAGTAATGTGTCCGGATGGTGTTAGTGGAATGTAGTGGAGTGGATGGGAGAAAGTATATAAGGGGAAAAGGGTAGAGGAGGAACCACAAATATGGATAGAGTGTAGCAGGGATGTGATACAGATAAGTAAAAGAGGAGAAGGGTGGAGGAGGAAGGTGGGAGAGGAGGAAGGAGGCGCAGGAGTGGGAGGAGGTGAAGGAGGCTGAGGGAGAAAGTGGTATATGATGAGGAAAAACAAGGGAAGGTATATATAAGATTTATATTAGGGGAATTATTTCCCCGACATAACTGAAAGAAATTTATGACCGAAGCTATACAGATCACTTACTCATCTTCTTGAGTCTTTATCTCACTATGAAGGTTCTCATGAGCAGTCAACTGTACCTGAGCAGATGCCACATCTCTTGCAGGCTCCTCTTCACTCAACGAAGCCTTGATGTCACTAGACCACAACAGCTGGAAATAACAACATACGGAACATTGTGGTCAAACGTCTGAAACTTTTTAGAGTTGAATTCGTTATATTACCTCAATATATATGTCACTACTTGAGATTTCTACCAATGATGTAGCAGGATTCCAGCAAGACTCGCATTCCAGTTTTTCATGGCAAGACAAGTGTTTGTATTAGTCCTAATGAGTTTATTTAAGCATTACGCCATTTACAGCATTTACTTCATATGAGGGAAACCATGGCAACTATTAGACAGACAGGAAAACATGAACAACTATTGGAAGGTCATGCTACTAAGTACTAAGTCGGGCAGCTATATGGCACATTATTGCTGCTAATATCATATGATTTTAGGGGCACCGGGGAATGTCCGTGAACCATGTCTCTTGCTGTCAGTGCCGTGGTGAATTTCGAGTCCCGCAACCAGCATGTTAGGTTGTGCACTCGCAATAATATTACATAGTGGTAGATCAAGGGTTTTAAAGGCAGTGCAAGGTTCACAAATGGATTGCAGAGCATCATAGTTTATGTGTAACAGTGCAGTTATAGGCACTAACAACAAATAAATTAAAATGAAATGCAGAATGCTCATAACTTATTTAGTTAGCAATACATTCTATCAAAGGTAACATGTAAAGTAAAAAAGTGTGTCATTGGGCACAATAGAAAGAGAGATATGTAGAGTAGTTTAATCAAATAAATGTATATAAAAGAATATAAACACATAAACTAATTAATGTACGTACAAGCTCTTTTGCATCGGCTAACAATATTTTCTGCCCATAAACCACGTGGAGCTCTCTCTTCTGGTCAGCACATTTTTCCTATATATGCATATCAAGAGAATATTAAGAATGATGAAATTAGGTATGAATACAAAGGTTTTTAATAAAAACAATTAAATGAATAATTACAATTTTGTGTTTATTTACTTTGTTCTAGTATAAAAGAAAATAACTAAACACCAAAGCAGCCTATCTGGTAACCATCAGTAGCTGATCAATTGATACCTAATGACCGAATGCCTCTATGTAAAAAACAAACCCTTCTCATACACCTAACAAAGAAAATTAATTAGTTTAAAACCTCCGAGCTTATGGTAACAGCTTGCTGAAGTACAGTAATGCTAGGGGCACACGAGCGTATTTTATCGCCCGATCGCGGCGATTAAAATCGCCAGCGAATTTAATCGCCCGATCACGAAGGGGCACACGTAGCGAATTTGAGAGCGTACGCGTACGCCACTCGACGGAATCACATGATCACATGATGCATCACATGATATCAACAACACGTCCGATTGGTTTAGAAAAATCGATCGGGCGACAATATACGCCGGACACGGGCACACGAGCGAATTTGCCAGTAAATAATCGCCGGCGTAAGTAATCGCCCGAAAATATCTAACATTTTGGATACGGGCGATTCGTACGGGCGATTAAAATCGGCGTCGACGTGAACGGGCACACGGGCGAATTTTTCGAGCGATTTTAAAATTCGCGGCGATCGGGCGATAAAAATCGCTCGTATGCCACCTTTAGACTCATTATGATTGTGTGAAAGCAAGTGACATGGAAACAGTTATGAATGAGATCCAGTACCTGTAAGTCGGCCCACATTTTCTGAAGGTCAGCCTGTCTGCTATCAACGTGCGCAGTTTCAGAGGAAGAAGACCTCCTAACACTAGGAACACAAGTATTCACTTTGGAATAAATATGAAATAATTTTAATAGATATATAGTGAAACTATATAGTAAACAATTTAAAAATATATAGCATACTAGATCTACTTATGTTGGCTGGGATTCTTGATATAAATAGTTTATAGTGTATCATGGTATAATGGATATCAACATGGTTGTTTGAGTAAATATGCAGCCCTGTACACTGTTAAATTCTATATTAACGAATTATGAAAGCACGAACTATAACTTTAACATAGTTTAAACCTAATTTAATATTCAATCAAAACAAAAAATTGTCATATGCAAGCATTGTGACCACTTTCGTATCTCAGCACACGAAACAACAAAACCATGCACATAATAAAAATTGAATCCGTAATCATCACAACTTTGTTATAGCAAATGTTACAAAAATTGACTGGTATTATAACATTAATTTATAGAAAGTGCAACAACGTTAAAACTCACGAACGAACTAACAATGGACAGAACACCTCAACAGCATCGACAGTACCAACAACATCAAATTCACGTACGAGGAAGAATTCGATCCAAAAATTCCGTTCCTCGACACACTCATCCATAAACGAGAAGATGGTTCACTAAAACGGACGGTGTATAGGAAAAAGTCCCACATACACTTAAACTTCAACTCACACCACACAGTCAACCACAAACTGTCAGTGGTACGGTCGCTACTTGATCGTAGGGACAAGATCATAACGGAGAGTGAGGACCGGGAAGCTGAAGTGCGCCACATCAAGAACGCACTAGGAAAATGCGGCTACCCCAATTGGACACTCGAAAAAGTGTCCAAGGAGATGAACACATCACGGGAAAAAAATACATCCCAAAAGAAAACCTCCATGGAGAAACCGAAGGCGATGATTGTCCTACCCTATGTCAGAGGGGTCACGGACGTAGTTCAGCGTCACCTAAAAAATGCAGGTGTGGCTTCAACAGTTAGACCGTTTGAGACCCTAAAACGGCTTTTGGTACACCCTAAGGACAGAACAGATATGCACAACATTACAGACTGTATCTACAAGATACCGTGTGCAATGTGTGAAAAAAGTTACATTGGAGAAACCGGCCCAAAATTTGAAACCTGCCTAAAGAACACAAAAAGGACGTAGACACCGTAGCACCCAAATCGTTCACAAGGGCCCAACGAAAACAGTCGGCTACCAAAATCACCAAATCGGCGATCACTAACCACGTAGCAAAGGACAATCACACCATCGATTGGGAGAATTCGAAGATCATCGATCGCAAGCCAATCAAAATCAGGAGTTGGATTAAGGAGGCCATCTGGATCCGCAAGACCCCAAACATCAACCGGGACGAGGGGGGATACAGGCTTAGTCACGTGCAGACTAAGCTATTGACCACCACACCATGTGGTGGTCAAAACTGATTATCATCAGTTTGCTTTGAGAAAGCCTCCTGGCAGGAGGTGAAACGTCAGAGGTATGTTCTTCACGATTGAGTAAAAATTAACCCTGTTATATATATTAGACTACCAACCGAATGAACTTATTTAATGAGTTAAAACTCACGTTTCGGCAAGCATATCAATATGCTGTATTTCCTCCCTTAGGGGCTTCAGCTCTCTTTCGACATTATCTTGTCGTACATTCAGAGAGCGCACTGCCTGCATGGAAGACACTGCCACTGGTGGCATATGAAGTGCAGCTGACTTCTCTTTGATTCTCTCCTCTAGCTCTACACATTTGCAGTCGAATAGATCCAGGCTGCACCAAAGGAAAAATGTATATGGTTGCAACATAGATACGCTCCAATTTTCGGTTTATTATACTCGACTTCAACCTTCCTATCAGAAATATAACCGCAGGACACATTTAATTATAAAATATTTACAGGTCTACTGAGTAATTATTAGAATTTACAGGCTATAATAAAGCAGTCAGTATTTTTTACATACTCCTGATAATAAAATAAGCCTTAGATGACAATTTACAGAATGATTAAGTTTGATTTGCTTTAAGTAAGTTTTGACAGGTCTGTGACTGCGACTGACAAATGTTTAATGGCAATTACCTGGAGATGCCTTCTAGTGCCTGTTCTTTAGCAATTCGTAGCTCATCCAGATGGTTCCAATGCTCTCTGACTTGTCTCATCTCATCAAGCTGTGCTGTGGGTGCCTGACTGCTTTGGAGAATTTCTGTGTACAATTTTTCAATTTCAGCCAGACGGCCACCATTGGCCACCATATCTGTCATCAACTTCTGAAATAAAATACAGACACATACAGAAGCTACTCCGGAACACAAATATAAGTGCTACCTAACCGACGCAAGGTTTTGTTGTTATTAATGCCACGTCATCAAGAGCTAATAAGACATAATGGGAAAACTGGTAAACAGTGCTATTTTACAGTTATCACCCACTCTTGACATTTACTTACTCACTGTACCATAAGTATCTATCTCTTACTCCTACTTACAAATATTTGGGTGTCATTACTAATAGCGACCTTTGCTGGAATGCACACATTTATTATATTTGTAAGAAAGCGTCTCATTCCTTTGGTATTTTACAACGTAATCTTAGCTTTGCCGATTACAAAAAAAATTGGTCCCTGGCGTTTAAAACAATGGTTCTCCCCAAATTTAACTATGCATTGCCAGGCTGGTGCCCCTACGCACTTCAGAACTGTTCTAAATTAGATGCAATGAAGCATAAAGCTGTGAGATGGGTATCCAAAAACTATTATGATACTTCCGAAGTTGTTCTGGCTTAACTTGATTGGCCTCCACTTCGTGTCTGCTTCCTAATTCCTTCATGCTAAACTTATAACATTTCATAAAATATATCATGGTCAAGTGAAGATTGCCATTTCCTCTGGCTTAAAGAAGCCTGTTCGTAGCACTCGATCATCTGAGCGTGATAATTGCTTTCGACACGTGCCATCTTCAAAGTATCACTTTAAGTTTAGCTTCTTCGTTTCTGTCATTCCATATTAGAATTCTCTTCCTTCCTCTTTGTTTAATTGCAAATTTGAAGCTTTTTTACTGCTATCTGCAGGGTTGAGCTGCCTATTTGATCACCCTCGTCTCTCTCCGTCTTCGATATAGTCCCTACGACTTTGAAGACAAATCATTATGAGGTTACGAGATTATAGGGACAAACGTTCGACAAACGTTCAAACTACTAAGACCTTTTCTAACCCTGATATTGCCAGAATTACGAGATGTGGCTATGTGTTTACTTCAACAGTAACATTAGTCACCGCAACGCTACTCCGTTACTATGCTGTAGTAAGAAGACCAAATTTGGAGAAGTGACGTCATTGTCATTCATCAGCGCTCTAAGCGGAGACGGAAAACGATAGGCAAAAAGCCAAAGCGAGCTTATAGGCTCGGGAGACGTGTTCAACTCGATTTCTACATGCCAGTAACGTCTGGATAAGCTAAGATTACAATCCAATATCTCAGCTTAAGAGTGGCATAGTGACAAGCAGTTGGTTTATACATAGATAGAAAAGAATGCTGCTTATTGCAATACTATCGAATCATTCTAGACTTGCATTTAAAATAGAATAATATTGCCGTAAAATAGCACTATTTCTCTGTTTTCCCATTATACACTATGTATTATTAGCTCTTGATATCATGGATATTCCTACATATACGCAATACCTCATATTTTCTCCTCTGAACTTCGAGGATCTGATGAGATTCATCTGTCTCAATCGCTCTCTCCGTTGTGTTCATCCAAGCATCAAAATCTTCACATTCCCTATAGAATGCGTACAGTACAACTGCCTCCGCCAGACGTTTGTGCCGGTCCTGAAGCAAGAGTCACAATGGCAGATGCTCAAGACATTGATATGTAATGAAATAATTCATTCAAAGAGCCAAGTAGAAAATCAAAGGGTAGTGCTGCAGGACTGTTTGAGTGTAATAAATACTCATCAAGCTAACTGCATAGCACTGCAGTTAAATTAAATTCATCATAACCATGCTCAATGACCATAGGAAGACCAAACGTGTGAGCAGGAGGTAGGAAGAGATATCATAGTAGTAGGAAACACCAGACATGTGAGCAAGAGGAAACATACGTGGGAGCAAGACGAAACAGACGTGGAGGCACGAAAGAAAACCAGACATAAGAGCAGGCTGTAACACTAAACGTGATCGTTGTAGAAAGTCTACTGTTGTTTCATACTCGTTTGCACTGAAATATCGTACTTCCGCCTTACTCCTGGCTCTGGGTGGGGGGGGGGGGGTCGTGTACATGACTCTTTTAGAGCAAAACCTTATATTTTCTCATTCCTTATGGTAAGACTCTCAAAAAAAGTTTGGGTAACACCTCCAGGCCAAGTATGTTTTTTCTGTACAGCCCATTATGTGATTTTCGGTTAGGCGCCAAAGTGAAAAAATGACAACATTGAAGTTTCAGAGCATAAGTCTTTATTAAGCAACCATAAACTTTCAAATTGCACTGAATTACATTGAATAAGTATTACTAACAACTTTCTAGCATAATTTGTTTCCATAAACGTTGTTTCATAGTATGAAACGGCTACATTTTGCTCAATTTTAGCAGAAAAAATAGCAAAAAATCGCAGTCACTTTGAAATAAGCTCCAAGTATGATTGCTTCTCACTCGCCCAATATTGTAGCTAGATTTACCAAAATTGGCCAAAAGTTTCCTTATTAAGTGCTCTAATTGACTCAAGCTTCATAATGATGCCTTCCGGCTCTATACAATGCATGGGGGGGGGGCTGTTGTAACACAGGGTCAACCCTACCTCCAAATAGCAGCCTTTAGCAAATTTCATCAAATGATGATAACTCCTTACGTAAGTGCCCTAGGAAGTTGATTTTTGTGGCTACATATAGGTTTTTGACACCAAGGAATTGATTGCACCATTATTATACATTTTGAAGTTCACCTAATTAAAGGAAGTATGAGATATCTGTCACAGCTGGTTCAAACAGAAATCCCAATGTATTGTGACAAAGGGGTATACTGTATCGTCAAGGAAATTCAATTGATGAGACCGCAGGAATTCAGCACTCTAGTCCCATGCTTGGGGACATTTCACTTGCTGAAAACTGTTTTGAAGTACATAGGAAAAGCCAAGTGGAGCCGACATGACCTGGCTACAGGCCAGTGTCATTGGTCCAACCATTATTCAGAACTCAGTTCTCAATGGAGGGCACTACAACTGTTGTCTTGAATGCATGCAACTCCTTGTTGAAACGTTCCAGCATCTACTCTACAAAGAATTCATTGCAGAAAGAGGTGTTGAGCCTCATGTGACAGCCATATTCACCAGAGCTTGCTATCATGACAGACCTCAAATCAAGTGTTACGAAGAAGAACATCACAGACAGTCAGAAGTTGATGGGCAGGTTTACTGCAACTGCATCCAGCAAGTTATTTGAAGATCTGAATTTGCTGTGAATGAGAACTTCGGATTCTGGGTTCAGTTCCTCTGCATGATGGCTGTGGTGCATGATCTGTTGAAAGCAGATCGTGAGGGGATATGGGAACTTCATCTTGATGCCGTGCAACGTGCTCTCTACCTATTCGCCGTCTTTAACTCGACCAACTATCTTCGCAGGTGCTCTGTCTACCTGGATGACATGCAGTGTTTACCTCAAACTGCACCATCAGTCCATGACAACTTATCAAATGGGAACTTTTCCATCAAGGAGAAACCCAGCTGCTTCACTGCAGTCGGTGGTGGCCAGAAGCTTGAGCAACCTATCAACCTATCATCTAAATGCAGTGATAGAATCATAGGGCATGCCAAGCAGAAGCAGTACGTTGCTCAATGGGACTTGATCTACCATGAAATGATGGCAGTAGAGAATCTGCATCGGAGATATGCTGATGTGATGGAGAGCACACATGAGTCCTTTAACCTCAACGAGTCATCCCAAGCTACTACAGTTCGCAAGGAGTCCAATATTCAAGCAATGGTAAATTTCATTGAAGAGAAGGGCTCCCCCATGCCTCTAGGGGCTTCCCCCATGCTGCATAATTTCGTGACAAATAAGATCATGGCAAAAGACATAAAAAATTACATACTGAGTGCCTTCGCAAAAGGAGAAGAAAAGTACTTGACCTTTCGACTCAAAAGGTTCGTACATAAAAAACTTTCACTTTAGTGAAAGCATTCATCGATCAAACCTGAAAACAATGAAAACAAATCGATTACAAGCCACAGAAGACCGTCAAGAAAACAGTGACGAACATGAATGTTGTAGGGGGAACGACTGAAATCGCCTGTGATCGTCACCTCACCCATAGTGTAGGAGATAGCAGAAAAATCGTGCAAATGATGATACAAGCATCAAACTTGGCACACTTGTTTTCCAAGTGATACTAATCAAATCTGCCAGATTGGCCAATTGAAAAGGCAAGATGGCGGCCATTTTTCAAGATGGCCGCCAAATTAGCCTTCCGAAGTGGACGTTTTGCCTTGTATTGTAGGTATTTGTAGTTGTCCAATTTGCATGATCTAGGTGTGGATTCCTATGTTTTCAAGTCTGCGGAAGTAGATTTTCCTGTTTATAAAGCACACTGACACATATTTTTCTCACTTTGCACATTTGTTTATGTTTTTTATTTTCATACGTTTGCATGGCTATGGGGTGTAGGGGTGTAGTGTTAGAGGTAGTACCTTTGTTTCAGCAGTCAGCCTGTTTTACCTAGAACAGGCTGTACCACCATCACTGCTTTCCAAGGACCGTGAGCCACCTTTTGCAGTCTACATGGGCCTGTATGTGTTTGCCAAGATGAGGAAGAGACAAATCATTGAAATGCTCCATGAGAATGGGCTCAGCATATTATACGACAGAGTCCTAGAAATCCCAGCACAGTTAGGAGAAGCAGTTGTTGCACAGTATGTGGAAGATGCGAGTAATCTGTCCCCCAGTCTTGAGAAAGCAGTTGTTCACAACTGCAGCAGTGGACAACATAGATCATAATCCGACTGCCATCTTTCCATGGTACATTTTGTCCAGTGTGTCCATTTTCCAACATCCAAGCACTGAAAAAGCTGGCGATAAACGTGAGCCGCTCAAACTTGAGTAAGAAATGAAGGTTAAGAAAGTTCCAGAGCTTCCAGTAGCATACACCAATATTCGACCAGCATACATCACGAAAAACCCCAATCCTCCTCCAGTAGCAAGCCAATCCATACCAGCACCCGAGTCGATCTGGTCACACTTGAAAGAAGAATATTCTTGGTTGGAGGAAGTCTTCCTCACTGAGGATGTGGCTGATGCCGTCAGCATCACGTGGTCAGCCCACCATGCAACGCAAAAAAGAGCCATCCATTTGAAGTGAGCATTTCAGCAATGATGCCTCTGTGGCGAGACCAGTCTCACTCTGTTGCAACGATCAAGCATGCCACGGCGAAGGTCTGTGATACAGTGGCCATCCACAAGTCAAGAAGAGAATTATCTGCCCTGGCGATCGATCAAGCACACGAGCACAATAATGCAGTGATCAAAGGCGATAGAGGAGCAATTGGGTTGACAGAAGACCCGTCAGCACTTCGTTGGTAGATGGTCGCTGGACCCGAAGTTAGTCGTCTAGTAGCTGGATACGAGGCCATGTCTGGTATGAAAGATGCCACCTACAGCAGCAGACACCATGAGCAGACACTGAGTGCCCAGAAATCTTTCTTTGAAAAGGTTAAATAATTATCGGCAACCCATTCCAAGAAGAATCAGCCGACCTGCTGGTGCTAGACACGAAGAACATTGCAGACCCAACTCTAGCTGAAATGGTAGCTACACATCACCGGCAGAGCAAAGAGCAGTTCCAATCATTCATGGAGGGGCTAGAGGATGAAGGTGAAAGTCCTTTCTATCATCCAATCAAGAAAAACTGTTTCTTTCTTCAAACAAGAGCAGGCTGAGGGAATTTCTGAGGAGAAAGTCCTCAAAGACGACTGTCAGTTATTCTCGCGACTGTTCATTTCGTGCCAGAACAGGCAGTGTGACTTGCAAGAATTTTTCAAGCACAAGAATCAGTCACACCCTGCATCTCTCAGTGACATCGGCAAGCTTCATGCGTGTCAGAAGTCACAGCTGGTTGAAATTCTTGAAGCGCATGTGAACATCCCAGACAGAAAACCAAAGGGAGATGCAATCATCATTGATGGCTCAGCACTTATCAATGCCTTACCTCCACGTACTTCAAAGACATTTGATGACTATGCTAGAGAAGACATGATCCCAAAGGTGAAATCCTATGGTGCCAGGTACGAGCGGGTGGACGTAGTCTTTGATGTGTACAAGAAGTCAAGTCTGAAATCCGAGACGAGGTCGAAAAGGGGGCAAGGAATCAGAAGAAGAGTGACAGGAACGAGTAAGACACCAGGTAACCGGCAAAGCTTCCTTCATGTCGCCAGCAACAAAACTGAGCTGCTTCCCTTCCTTGCGGAAAAGATGTGTGAAGCAGAGACGACAAGCACAGTCATCGTCACAAAAGGAGAAGATGCCATTAGCAACACAAGGAAGTCTCTGGATGCGGTGTCCCCATGTTGTCATGAAGAAGCTGACAGTCGAATATTTGTACACACCAGGGATGCAACGACTGATGGGAGCAAGTCTATTATCATTAAGACTAATGACACGGACGTGCTAGTCATAGCAATATCTATTCTGCCATCCTTACAGGAACTAGGTATTGAGAAAATGTGGATTGCCTTTGGCCAAGGAGCCAAGAAAAATGGCCACCATCTTAGATTTTCAATTGGCCAATCGGGCAGATTTGATTAGTATCACTTGGAGAACAAGTTTGCCAAATTTGATGCTTGTATCATCATTTGCACGATTCCTCTAAAAAATTGCTGTTATCTACCCCACTACTAGGGCTGTCATCGATACCCACCTCATCGATGAATCGCGATGGATTTGCGACCGATATCGATATCGAAATAAAACGAAAAATAGCGATACGATACAGTATATAAAAATAAAATGTTGGTACATCTTTACGCCAGCGAGCTCGTGTTCATTTTACATACGGCCAGGCCTGCACAATACGCTGAAACGTACATGTCTAGACGCATTGTCTGGCTTGCTTGATACAATGTGTACCATCATGTTCGCTGACCTTAGCCCACCCCGATTATCATCCGCCACGCTTTATATGCTTATACTATACCCACTGTATAATGCTAGTGTGGCGTAGTAATGGATACGTCATGGTAGCAGCGAGACCGATGAGAATCAGGGTGCCTGAGCCCGTATCGTGCACACTCGCTCTACGCGCGCACTCGCTCAGATGCGCTGCCGTATAAAGTTGATAACCCAACAACCACTATCCCGATTTTGACGATTTTGTATAACTATCGAAGCAGGATACCAAGCATTGGAAATCTGGCATCCAACACAAAAATCTACTATCCCGCGGATATCGGGGTACCGCTGCAAAATATCGTTTCCGTCACTACATTATTTATTGTCATACAATCTTTTTATTATATACATACTCCATACACTAGAAATCTTTTTGAGATTTCATATGCCTGTCTGATAAAAGGTTAAATTCCTTTTTTCATTCAGGTCCAGAAAAGGAAAAAGAATGTGTCGGAATATTTTGCTAAAGTTTCTTTTGCTACATCATGTAGGAAAGCGCTAGCTTCACAGATTGTTGCCCATCATTCTATAATAGTGCGCGGCACAGACGCAATCACAATAAATCACGCCATATCCGCCGTGCGACACATATTAGTGATCCCGCCGTAATGCACCTGCGTCACCTATTAGGGACCGGATTTGTTGACGCCAAACGCGCAGGTAGAGAGAACTCGGTTTTGATCCTTTGAACCGTATAGTCCAGTTTTCGCTGCGCTCCCGATCTTTCCTTCCTATTCCTTCTATACTCTGCCTTTCCACCTTCACCTTCCACCTTCCACTTTCCACCTTCACCCCTGCCGTGCTACTTCGCGATCAACGTCTTACGGTACGAAATTACTGATATTCGGTTACGATTCTGTGTGTGTGTGTAGTCATCTGTGTAGTATCTTGGAGTGTTTGGTTAGGCTGTTACAGTGCATATCCTGTGGCGTAATCGAAGAAACGGAGAGTAGCTTTAGAATACAGTGTTTGTGTTATCTACCGACGTGACCTGACACTACCCTTAAGGGAACACTACCTCCCACATGCTAAACCGTAGAACCTGGAACGGGAAGAGAAGAGCTTCCTTAGAATTATGTTTTATTACATATTACATCGAATCGGATTGAATCGGATCGAAATATCGAAAACAAAAATAGCAGTAATCGAATCGAAATAATTTCATACCAATGACAGCCATAGCCTCACCACCGAGGACCTCTTAAAATATGATGTTGCACCTTCACCTCTCCTGTTCAATGAGGACGGGATAATGATCAGCACAGGGAAGAGCCTTTTGGTTAAGGAGTTGTAGACTAATCTCAAACCTGAGGAGTATGACTATAGCCATCGGAAGAACACTTCATTTGACATAGACATAATGGCCACAGTTCGTAGAGCTCGTGTGACTAGCCTCTCCAGCGTCAAGCATCTCCTTAGAATTTTTATCCATTTCGGATGTATATACCATCAGTTTGGGCGATGTGACTATGTGTTCGACATGTACTCAGATGAACCCTCAGTGACGGATAGCGAGAGAAAGAGGCGCACTGAAACTGTACCAATCGAGTACAGTTCAATTAAACCAGGGACACCTCTACCAAAGGTGGTGGAGAGATTCTGGTCTTCAGACATGAATAAGCTTCTTCTCGAGAAGCTAATCTACTGCCATCTTCGTTCAAATACTTCCGAAATATTACAATATCCCATTGTACTCAGACAAGTGACCAAGGAAGACGAGGATTGGATTGCATCATGGTATATCAAGTCCAGGAAAAAGCATTGCCCCACACCATAAAGTGCCTTTTGAAGAAGCTGACCTCCGAATACTCATCCACGTCTTGGACTCTCTCAATGCAGGACACAAAGTGTGTAGTGTGTTGTAATCTGCAACGATACAGATGTCATTGTTGCTCTGCTCTACCACCTGCCGGTCTTTCACCAAACACAACTTTGAGGAGCTGTGAGTGCGAGCTGGGATGGGAGATCCAACTCGATATATACCCCTTCATACTCTGTTCCAGCGCCTGAGAAATCGACTATGTGCAGTACTGCCAGCTATACAGTCTTACAGCAAGTAACATAACCAGCAAAGTTGGTACAAAGAAGAAAGCTTCTGAAACACTTTGGGGAATCACCAACCCTCTCTCCGGCCATGACCCGCAATGCCAAACATTACCTAGTGAAGGTGCTGAAAAGAGGTAGCGATGCTAAATGTTTCTCTGAATATCGAGCAGAGGTCTTCCACTTCAGCCAAGAGGGTTCTCTCCACAGCCTACCTCCGACTAGTCAGGGACTCCTGCCTCATATCAAGCATGAATTCTACAATGCCTACACCATCAGCCATGCATTGGCGTCCCACCTCGATTTTGAAAACGTTGAGACACTGAAGCCAGAGGATTGCGGCTATGTGAACGACCACGCACAGCTGGTACCCGCAACATCGTGGAAAACCCTCGAGCCTCATTGTTCAGTCTCCTGTTCATGTGCTAAGTGTACAAATTCAACTTACCCATGTAGAAAGGCTTGGATGAAATGTTGTAAATTTTGTCGGTGCTGGAAAACATTACCACATGCTTGTAAAAACCCAATTGTTTGATAGGATTAGGCTGGGTTCTGGTGGGTTGTCTAGCATGCTTAACCTCTGCCATTGTAGCTGAAATTCGGTTAGGATAGATAACATAATTGAATATGGTAACAGGGAATATTTTAGAAGAGCGAAAGCGTCCACCTGTACAGTTCTATGATGCATGTATATCCTTCAATCATCTTTCTATGGGATAATTCATGTCTTAATTATCGCTTTTAGCAGACATCTTATACTTCCTCTAAGTAGGTAAACTCCAAAATGTATAATAATGGTGTCAATCAATTCCTTGGTGTCAAAAACCTATACGTAGCCACTAAAATCAACTTCCTAGGTCACTTACTTAAGGAGTTATCATCATTTGACAAAATTCGCAAAAGACTGCTATTTGGGGTTGCTAGTTGACCCCGAGTTACAACAACCCCCCTATGCATCATATAGAGCCCGGGGGCATCATTATGAGCTTGGGTCACTTAGAGCACTTAATAAAGAAACTTTTGCCAAATTTTGGTACCTCTAGCTACAATAGTGGGCGAGTGAGAAGCAATCATACTTGGAGCTACTTTCAAAGTGACAGCGATTTTTGGCTATTTTTTGGCTAAAATTGAGCAAAATATAGCCATTTCGTACCATGAAACAAAGTTTATGGCAACAAATCATTCTAGAAAGTTGTTAGTAATATCTATTGAAAGTAATTCATTGTAATTTGAAAGTTTATGGTTGCTTAATAAAGACTTATGCTCTGAAACTTCAATTATTGTAATTTTTTCACTTTGGTGCCTAACCGAAAATCACATAATGGGCTGTACAAAAAAAACGTACCCCCCAGAGCCTAGAGTACCTACTATATTTCAAAACGCAAACATATTAAACAGAAATACGACTGACCTGTGACGATTTACACAGCTTTTGGTATGTGTCGGTAATCTGCTTTTGCATTTTCTCCACATTTTCCTTATCATAGTGAAGAGTGCTGATAGATCGCACTGCACACAAAATATACACATAAGTAAATGTGGTGAGTGCTAATGTTGATTTAAATAGACTTTATACGACGTGTATTGGCTACAGGTTCGGCTTACTTTACAGAATCGTATGTTACCGAGTGAGGATAAGGGCCATGTTTAGGGTTACACCATTTGTGATTTCCATCGTAGTATAGTTGGGCGAGATGCTGAAAACAATAGTAGACTCATACACATAGCTCAATAAAAATAATGATATATCTTAATATTTTTCCCTTATGCTTTATAACACACCACGCAATAGACAATAATATTTAATACAGAGACTGATTGCTATGGGCTGGATGCATCACGAGAATATGGCACAGTAACTACAAGTAGATTTTTCCTTAATCTGAGGTTATACACGCAATGTTTGGCCAACATCCCGCAAACTCAGTCAGAAGTGATTGAACTCATAGCTTTAAGCGCATCCCTCAAGGAAATAGAGTACATATTAGTGGGTTGGTCGGTCACAATATAAAGTAAATATAATAAAAATCGAAAGCAAATTGTGGCAAACGTGAGCCTACAAATGCCTGCGAATGCCAGGAGGATGCGGCATGGCAACGGGAATCTTCTCTTCTAGAGTTGTGGGGTTATTTGAGAAAGTTGGTATTATAATTAACTCACTGTTTAGGGGGACCGTAGCAATGTCTACAGTAAAAAACACAACAATAATAAAATTTAACATGCTGCTACTAACAACATCCCATGTGGGCCATTTTATAGATGCTTTGTTCTGCATATATTATAGCCACGTTTCTGTTTATACATGCATCTTTTTAAAAGAGAGTCCCTGGCATGCAAATGAATTGGAATTAGTAATAAATAAAAGAAAACAGATTGTAATTTTTGTAGAGTAGTTCATAGGAGCATGTTTATGTATTGGTAATTGTTACCTGTGTATAAGAGAACAATGCCTACTGCACCGCACTAAACGACCACCCTAATGGACTAATTATAAGCTCGTATTATGGATTGAATTCGGAATGACATATACAGCCCATAAATTAATTTAATGTTGGTTTAGGAATTAAAATATACAATTAATCTTATCTGTTGATAGAGTAATTAATATATCATAATGACACACACTTGACACTCAAATTCATTAATGAATTATGAAAGAGCATAAGCTAATTTAACATAGCACTAATATCAATATACTTAGGCTGGGCCCTTCTAAGCCTTAGTCACATTGGCTCAGAAGCTAAGCAGATTTAATCACGAATTTAGTATAAGCTATCAGATACCTATATTGTCAACAGCTGCAATATCACAAATAAGCATTAGCCAGTAATGCATTGATGAAATAGGAATCCTTCCAACAACAATACGACAATGAATATGCATTTCCAGAGGATGTATCATATTCAAAGCGTATCAGACACAGAGTAAGCACTCACGTGACAGAGTTCTTCTCACGCTCTGTGATTTGGGCATCGGGTCTTTGTGATACTCGATCTTCTTGACTTTCACCATTTTCGTGATGGTGATAGGTTCCATGGTGACCGTTGACACGCTGCGAGGCTCAATTTCCATCACGTACGTCACTGGAATAAATCCCTGCTTCCCATCGGGCTGCGTGACATTCCACCAGTCTTTGTTTGCTTTTTTGTTCAGTATCAATACCTACAAACATTTTAATGATAGAGTACCAATCCAGTATAGGCAATGCAATGTTAAAATTTCAGAAGGAGGTAATGTTTTATACACATGCGAAAGAGAAACTGTTAAATGATATAATACATCATAGATGAACCACTCTTTCGTTTTCGAAAAGAGTATATAGCCATTTTCACTGGAATTTGTGTCATTTACGTAAATTTAAAAAATAAAAGCACAGTGCGCATTAACATATAGGATACATTTGATGGACAAAGGGAGTCAGCTCTTACCTATAATTACACTACATTCCGCACTGATACTGAATAGATGTTTACTAAAACGTTAATGCAACTATGATGGTGCAGGCTTTTGTAAGTGGTGTGGAATCGTGCAATAATTTTCAAAGTAATTTTTAATAGTCAAGCGATGCAGCCAACGTGAGTAGTGAGGACAAGCAACTGTGTTGGGCCTCATATCTGCATCCAAGCGATTATAGATACGCACGCTCTGTACGCGCACCTCTAATGTGCTAGTGTTGATTGAGAGATTCCCATGCTGTGATGCTTATATATACGATTATAGGTGAGGCCAATATATACAAATATTTTTGCTCCTCTAATAATAACCACCCGTGCCTGACCTGCCCTGCATCACGGCACCATTAAATTGCAGACATTTAAATATAAGCCGGTGAATCTGATTATGTGATCATAAAACGTAACGGTTTAGCACACTAATCGCAATCGCACTATCGCATTCGCAGGTGTGTGTAAGTGTGTGTGCGCGCGTGTGTGTGTGCGCGCGTGCGTACATGCGTGCGTGTGTGTGTGCGCGCGTGCGTGGTGTGTATGTGTGTGTGTGTGGGTACAAACATACAGTACACGCGTACGTAAATCTGCGGCATCAATAATCATTACAATACATGGTAAACTATTAATAGCTTAAATTTAAATACACAACTTTTGTCATATTCTTAATGCAGAGTTAAAACAAATTATGTTGTTGCAATAATGTGCATAATAAACAGCCAAGATTATTTTTTATTACGAAATCTATTATTTCATGGTAGTTTAGTGCGAATTTTGTATTTTTATGGGTTTTGAATACACCAGAGTTCTCCGCTAAATTTAATTAGCGGGATGTGCAGAGCACACGCACACGTTGTCCGCTAAAATACGGTAAATAACGAGCGACTTTAGCGAACAGACGTTCGTGAAATTAACGCGTCCTCTGCTATTTAGAGGACAACTCGGGAAATTGCGGAGAAGAAATAGCGAACGGACGTTTGTGAAACGCGCCCGTGGTGCTCTGCATCACGGCAGCTATAGGCATTGAATTGCAGAGACTTAAATATAAGCCGGTGATTATGTGATCATAAAACGTAACGGTTTAGCACACTATATAATTGCAATCGCACTATTACCAGGTATGTGCGTGTGCGTGTGCGTGTGCGTGTGCGTGTGCGTGTGCGTGTGTGTGTGTGTACTGTGTATGTGTGCGTGCGTGCGTGCGTGCGTGCGTGCGTGCGTGCGTGCGTGCGTGCGTGCGTGTAGCATACGTATCTATACATATAATAATGAAGCATGGGTTATGGTAATTAGAATGACTAATATAAGCTGTAGCAATAGGATTTTCTGAATCACTCATTGTGTGCGCACCTCTGAAATATGCAGGCACGCGAAATGTGCCACGCGATATTATAATATTACAGGGCCGTAGGCAGTGGGTGGGGCAGAGCTGCCCTCACTCATAGGCGATATAGATACTTGATTACGTGATCGATGGCGAACTGACGACGGTTAAATGTCAAGAAGACACACTGCACGTGGCTTTACCCCCAACAAAAGTTATGAGGCGTTAAGAGTAGATAACGTTATAGTCTATCGCTAACACTAATGCTATAGTTATAACATTGGTGTTATATCGCTGATGTTTTATCTTGGCTACCGATAGTTCAAGTACAGCACATTACTCACGTCTTCCTTTTGAACGTCCAGGTTGTGCTGGTTGTACGTATACATAACCTCTACTAGTGGTATAAGTTTCACTTCTTCCTTCTCCTGCATGACCTCCTCAGTCACCTCCTCCTCCTCCTAAAGCAGGAAATCAACCAGTAAAGCGCATGGCAGGTGAAGCAGAGCTAACAGAGAAACTGCATATATCCACGTGTGGCGGCCACGCAGTCAGTTTTTATAAAGACAATGCCCAACTGTCATAGAAATGTGATGAACCTAATAAATTTGTGGTAAGAAAGATGCACGAATAAGGGAGACCAATCAGAAGGATAACGTAAAATCAGCATACCTCTACTTCGTAAGGAACCAAATGATATGCAACGTCTTTACTCTCCTCTGTTGTGATTTGTCTCACTACATCAGCAGGGTCAATCTGCAACAATAGATAATAGAAATGAATATATAAATAAATAAATAAACATATTAGTTAAAAGGTTGTGAATGCACAAGTAAACGCTGCAACGTGTAACGCTGTAAACGTGCACATCCGTACAGGTCACTCTGCTTGTGGCATCTTGGGTGCTACTGTAAAAACGACCTACGTGAATAAAAAAAAAAAGTAAAAACACCAAATGGTAAACGAGTGAATCAGTTTAGTATTTATCTAGTTATATCAGAACAAACGTTCTTTTTTTATATACTCTCATGACAATTTTATTGTAATAAATATTTGTTGTATTTAAAAATTTAGTGTATAATTTTAATATTGTTAGATCCTGCCATAAAAGGACATCATTATATATATGAATTATCTTATATTAGTGGGGCGGTTTACCTAGGATATTCAAACCTATTGTGCATTTTTTGATAAAAGCACCATTTTTGGCACAGAGGTAGACCAATATATTATAAACAAATTTGGATGTGGAGCCATCGCCCAACCGCCCCCTGGCGGCCGTGCAAATGTCCGCCAGCAGACACCCAAAAGACACACAGAAGTTAGATAAAGTTTTCTGCTGAAGGTTTTAGTGAATGTTTATTGAATGTTTTGAATCAAGACATGCCAGATAGCTCTTAGTCACATTTTGGGAGATGCTGCTGATATTAATTAACATATTTAGGCTAATTGCAGATGAAATGCCGACAAGGAAACCCATGATCAGGCATCAAATGCTGAAATTCCTTGTGAATAGGCTAGATTCATTTAAGTTGTGGAAATGTTATCTGACCTTCTTCCTCTGTCTGTCAATAGCTATTCATAGACACTGCCCACGCCAATTAAGATGCCAATTAACAAAATAATTAACACAATTAGGCTAATTACATCGATAATACAACAACAATAACAGAACCAGATAGTGATAATTATGGTGGCTTGCTCTCATCAGATCAATCATTGGCAAGTCAAATGTTATACTTCTGTGGTCAAGGGACACTACTACATTTAATTATCATGTTAATTAACACATAATCTGCTAAATGCAATATGCAGATGTTCCTTTCATACAACTATGTCAGAACAGTGTCTGCCGCCTCTACCACCAGGAGCAAGTAGTCTGCCCTCCCAAGATGAGAGGCAGAGTCTTCACGACTGCCGCGGTAGACAATATTGATCACAACCTAAGTTCCACCACAACAAAACAGTCATTCCATGGAACTGCTATTTCCCATATGCAACACCCTGCGGTCCCTGGGGCCGGCATTTGACGCAGCATCACCATCCTCGGAAGCCGAACGAAAGAGGCCTCAAAACAGTTGACCGTTTGCTGCACTACTATACAGATTTCCCATCCGTCGGCAGCATCAAGAACACCCCCGTGCCGGCTACCAGCGTGACATCCCTGAGCAGCAACAGCGGCCTCAAGCAACATGCTGAAAGAGAGTATCTCTGGCTAAAACACACCCAAGTCGCCCTACAAGAAACTTCTCCAGTGGAGAACACTTCATATATATACTTCACTATATATACATATATCAAAACAAACCTTAAAATCTATTTACATTCAAACTAAAACTTATGACACATATTAGGAGTCATATGTGTTCCCCATCAATTCCCCATCAATGAAACCCCACAACATTGATGGGGAATAGTCTATAGTAACTTATTTTTTTACTATATTTCGCTGGAACCATGCTCACCACTTATGGCGACATTTTAACACTAATCGGTGCACAACACCGACAGTTACAGGCACTTGAACCGTTTTAATAATAAAATTATTGTAAAGAAACACAAATTACATTTTACTACAAATGTCCTAATGTTTATGTATTGATTCTCCATCGACTAATGTTTCCACGCAAATGCCACTCAAATGCTCCGTTGCAACACACAATCTCTCCACACGCACGCCACTGTGCAGAAACTATGCACTCTTTCTGTGAGTTTGTATTAGTAGCAATTATCGTAAACGTCAGAACACAATCTAACTGCACGCACGCCATGCACTGTGCATAGTTTGTGCCTCGTAGCGTGCGTGCGGTGAGATTGTGTGTTGCAGAGGAACATTTAAACGGCATTTACAGAAAATTATTACTAAGAATAGGCAAAAAAGAGTATACAAATATTAAAACTGGTAAGTTATACTATTCGTGTTTATTTACTATCATTTTATTATTGATCGAAACGATTTTCACTCCTGAAAGAAAATACAGCTTCAGTAATCTGTCTGACCGTACAAGCCAACAAAATGGCCCCTTTCTGTCTAAGTAAGAACGACACGGAACACACATCAATTAAACCTTTCGCGTCTTTTTTTTCGGTCGATACCAAGAAACAAAAAATTGAATTAATTTCTATTCCTCACATATCTTCCTCTTCGTGGCAATGCAATGCAATGAAACGAAACGAATAGATATCAAGGCTGGCCCCTCTAGCTAGATTATCAATGCCCCTCCTGATATCGACGCCAATAAACAAAAACATGAATCAAATATCTCTCATGTTGGTCTGACCTAGCTGCGGTCTGCCTATGTGCGCCAAAGAAAATTAGCAAAACAAAGATGTGTGCCCTTCACTTTCAACACACTCGCTTTCATCGTCTCTTCATGACACCAAGAGCTAATAATACCTATTATTAGCTCTTATTAGCTATTTTAGCTATTATTAGCTCTAATAGAGGTATATTATTAGCTCTTGATGACATTCTGTATGTGTGCACGAACAACCCGCAGCTAATAACACGTAAGATGCGATCGATGATTTGTAGGCCCCTATAGAAGTATAGCGGTGGTTCTTTATTTACGATATTGTTGTATCTTACACAAAAATTACAGATTTTAATGCATCTTTTTAATTTATTTAATAAAATAAAACATTAGTAAAAATTCCAGGGACCGTTTTTAGTTCATACTATGAACAACTTGTGGCTAAAGGTTCAGGTTCTACTGTGAAGGTTGTGTCTGATATAGATGTGTAAAGTTTGTGTCTGATATAGACGTGTAAAGATTGTGTGTCTGATATAGACGTGTAAAGATTGTGTCTGATGTAGACGTGTAAAGATTGTGTCTGATGTAGACGTGTAAAGATTGTGTGTCTGATATAGATGTGTAAAGTTTGTGTCTGATATAGACGTGTAAAGATTGTGTCTGATGTAGACGTGTAAAGATTGTGTCTGATGTA
>NW_014577639.1:0-31278 GCF_000485595.1 Priapulus caudatus | reverse complement strand
GTGATACCTGTAGTTAGTTTTATAAAGTGTCACATTGTCTTGGGGGTGTTGTGTTGTATCTTTCGTGGTGGTTTCATGTCGCGGGGTATTGTGCCAGGGGGTGGTGTTTTGGTAAAGTATTCCAGTGTATGATATCGTCTTGCACTCGAGATTATTGGATTGTAGAACAGTTGAGCAGAGACTGGTATCGTAGTCGTATGGTATTGTAATTGTGGGAGGAAATACGTCCAAAACCGGTGCGTTGAAAGCAAAATGGAAAGATGTGTAGAGTTAGGAGTCAAGCACGGCCTAGAGAGCAAAGAATTGCTGCAATTCATTCGAGAACGGGAGCAGGAGGATCGAGAACGGGAGCGAGAAGAGATGGCAGCCGAGAGGGAGGCCAAGCGAGAGGCCTAGCAACACGAGCTCGCTGTTATGGAGCACCAGATCGAAATAGAAAGGGTGAAACATCAGGTGGCGGCGGAGGAAAGTATGATGGAACCCTCAATGGCAACAAGAGCAAATACGGCGAGGGGCGCCAAAATTACCCGTGTTCCAGGATGGGAGAAGACATGGACGCCTATCTGGAGAGGTTTGAGCGGTTTGCCAAGTTGCAGGATTGGAAGGAGTGTACTTGGGCGATCAACTTGAGTGCAATCCTTACAGGAAGGGCGTTAGAGGTATACCCCCGGTTTGCAAGCTTGAAGGGGCCTTATTATAGAGGTACCAGCTGACTGCAGAAGGCTTCTGGAATAAACTCAGTGATAGTAGGGCGGAGGCAGGAGAAAGTCCGGAACAGTTTGTGACAAGACTGGAAGGGTATCTATTACGGTGGGTGGATCTCTCTAACACTCAGCGTACCTTCGACAGGCTCAAAGAGTCGATATTAAAAGAAAGGTTTATTGGGTCATGCGACAAGGGTTTGTCACTGTTTTTAAACGAGAGGACACCTCTGCAGATGGAAGAACTCACTACGTTAGCTGAGAAGTATTTTCAGGCACATGGCAGAAGCCTACATGAGAGTAAAAATGATGGTCGGAGAGTAAATAGAGACGTGATGAGTAAATGGCTAGGTAACCAGCGACAGGGTACTAGGACAGAGGCAGAGAGATGATGCTTCAGACGTAATAGGCCGGGACACATAGCGAAGGACTGTGTAGGCGACAGTAGGAGAACCCCTACGAGCAGAGTACAACAGAAGCAAGGATATAGCAAAGCCAGGTATGGCTCACAATATGGCCCCACGCACAGTGTGAGGAATACCGGATACCATGCTCGACCTAATGGACGAAACCTAGCAGCGGGGTGCTACTTAAATCAGTGTAGCGGTGTCGGCGAGGGTAAATGGAATACCATGAGCCATGTGAAAGGAAGGCCGGTATAACGGGAGGTAGAGCATTGCGAGGATCAAGTAGCCAATGGAGGCTCCCAAAGCCTGGTAACTGAGGTCCCAATGCCAGTCTTATATGAAAGGGTAGGATGCGTTGAAGTGAAAGCACTGTGAGACACTGGCTGCAGCGGCATCATCACCAGACAGTCTTGTGGCCAAAGAACAACTTACAGGAAAGAAGACGTGGTGTACATTGGTTGATGGATCCATCAAGGAGGTCCCAATGACCAGGGTAAAGGTAGATAGCCCATATCTTACCGGGGAAGTAGAGGTCATGTGCATGGAGACACCGCTGTATGATTTGATAATAGGGAATGTCCCGGGAGAACGAAGCCCCACTGACCCACGTAGGAAATGGCAAGAACGTATGCAGACTACAGAGGAGGTAGAAGCCAGCGTGGTCGTTACTCGGGCAAAAGCCAAAACGAAGGATAGGGCACTAACCCCTGTAAGAGTAGTTTCTGAAATTGATGTGGAGATTGACGTGGAAACGTTAAAGGCATATCAGAAAGAAGACAAGACGCTGGATAAGGCGAGGACGTCAACAGATGTGAGAACCAAGGGTGCCAGTAAGTCATGGCTTACGGAGAGGAAGGGTCTGCTCTATAGAATGTTCCAATCCCCAAAAGTAGATCAGGGGCAAGTGGTGAAACAGTTGGTTGTGCCACAACAACTGAGGAAGGTGCTGAAGATAGCTCACGAATCAATAATGGGTGGACACGTGGGCATAGGAAAGACAAGGGGTAGGATAGCAACAGAGTTCTATTGGCCAGATATGAGTGGTGATATCTCACGTTTCTTCCGATCGTGTGATGCATGTCAGCGGACAGTGGCGAAAGGTAGAGTAACAAAAGTACCACTAGGAAAATTGCCGATAATTGATGTACCCTTTCACCGAGTGGCTGTAGATCTCGTTGAGCCGATTTAACCCATATCAGATAAAGGAAGCTGATATATATTGACTATTGTGGACTATGCAACAAGATACCCTGATGCTGTACCATTGACAACAATTACTACCGGGGTGGTAGCTGAGGCTATGGTTGAGATATTTCGCAGGGTAGGATTCCCGAAGGAAATACTTAGTGATTTAGGAACTCAGTTCACTACGGAACTGATGAGGGAGATAAGTAGGCTGTTGTCAGTCAAGCAACTCACAACCACACCGTACCACCCAACGTGTAACGGACTGGTCAAACGATTTAATGGAGTACTGAGACAAATGCTGAGACGGCTATGCATGGAACGCCCAAGGGATTGGGATAGATATATATCAGCGTTACTATTTGCCTACAGAGAAGTCCCGCAAGAAAGTACGGGGTTTTCACCGTTTGAGTTACTCTATGGTAGAACGGTGCGAGGTCCTATGAAGATACTTAAAGAATTGTGGACAAAGGAGATAGAGGTGCCAGAGTTTAGAAACAGCTACCAATACGTCGTTGATCTTAAGAATCGACTTGAGGAAACGTGTGAGATAGTAAAGGGGCAGTTGAAGAAGTCACAACGTAGATACAAGCATTACTATGACAGGAATGTCAGAGCACGTAGGCTCAATCCAGGTGACATGGTGTTAGTTCTGCTCCCCACGGACAGCAATAAGCTGCTAATGCAATGGAAGGGACCATTTGAAGTGCTAGCGGTGAAGGCCGAAAACGACTACATAGTAAAGGTGAAGGAGGCCATCAACTGACTCAGGAAACTCTGGGAACGATCAGGTAGCTGGGACAGCTGTCATCGAATGTGAGGCAGAAAGTGATGGGGCAATTGACGACAAACAGCTGTTGGATGTTGACCTACGGGGAAAAGAGACCTACCATGAGGTAGATCTCAGCGCGGAGCTAACTGTGTCGCAGGCCAGAGAAGTCAGAGGGCTACTAAAGCAATGCCGCAAAATATTAACCGACACTCCAGGAAACACCACCCTGGTGGAACATGATATCAAACTGACGACTGATGAACCCGTTCGAGCGCGACCATATCCGTTACCGTATGCGATGAGAGGAGAAGTGGAAGCATAGATCAAGGAACTGTTACACTTGGGGGTGATCGAACGATCCGAGTCTCCCTATAGCTCACCTATCGTGCTGGTTTGGAGGGAAGACGGATCAAATAGGTTCTGCGTGGATTACAGGAAGCTAAACAAGATCACAGTCTTTGACACGGAGCCTACCCCAAAAGCAGAAGACATTATTGTGAAATTAAGCGGAGATACAATCTTCTCAAAGCTAGACCTGTCAAAGGGTTACTGGCAGATTCCAATGACGAGGGAGGCAAAACCTAGGACATCATTCATTACCACAAGTGGAAATTATAATTTCATTGTGATGCCGTTCAGATTAGTCTACTCAGCAGCAACGTTTAACAGAATGATGAGGAAGCTATTGGATGGCCTGGACGGAGCTGACAGCTACATTTATGACATATTAGTCCATACATCCAACTGGCCCAACCATCTGCGTATACTCCAACAGCTATTCGTGAGGATGAGGGACGCAGGGCTCACAGCAAGGCCATCAAAATGTATGATAGGCTATAGCAAGTTGGAGTTCCTCGGACAAGGTTGGAGGTGGAAATTTTGGAACAAACACAACAGGGTGGTCCACAACCTAAAATTCAAACATGTAAAACTGGGAACTTTAGAGGAGTACCTTCGATATTATTTGATGCAAGCTCAGGGGTTTTAGATGCTCTCTGGTGCAATCTGAGCCTTATTTTGGAGCATTTTTGCACGAAATTTATGACCTATATTTCAAAATAATTTGGGTTGAGTCAAGAGTCATGAGTGATGAGTCATTTTTCATTGTTAAATTTGTATACTAGTTTGAATGTAACCAGTAAAATGTTATAAAGCAATGTGCGAAAAATGCAAATAAATATACTATAAGGTGAAACTATATTTCGCTATATTTTATTCGGATTGAGCAGCGTTACTGAGTAGAAAATCAAATCTTGTAATAAAGGCTTTAAATTCCCAGTTTCCTTTTCCTAATTGCTATGCATGCATCTGCTGTCTCATGGAAGGAGAAGTCCTGAGCTGGTGGGCCTTCCACAGCAGTGGCGTATCTAGGGGGGGGGGCAAGGGGGGGGCACGTGCCCCGGGCGCCATGTTCAGGTGGGCGCAAAAAAGGCAAAGGTAAAAAAAAACGCAAAAAGGCAAAGGAAAAAAAACAATCTGCCTACATTTGGTTGTAAACTGAAGTGACGCATAAAACGTCGGTAAAAATTCAATTTGCACTTTTCAGTTCAAGTTCCTTCCGAAGGAGTGCTAGCAGAGGCATATAGTCTCTCAAAGCATAAGTGTATGCGGGTGCAGTGGAATCTACACCCAATATATCAAGCTTCTTTTCCAGCAGATAGAGAATTGTCTGTCTTGACGCAGAAGTGAGATTTACGGATATTTAAATGAACACAATGTGCCTTGAGGCGGAAGACCATGCAAATGAACTCTTCAAGAAAATGTTTCCAGACTCACAAGTAGCAAAAAGTATGGTTGGCAAACATACAAAAACACGTGAAATTGTGAGAAATTGCAATTCTTACCTTTTTTAATACATGTATTACTACTATAGTATCGCTATTAAAACGTGTGAACGCTCTCTAAAATAAAAAAGTGTTTTTTGAATGCCTAACTTGTAGGGTGGTGCAGGGGTTTGAGATAGTGTCATCCAGACATGAGAATATGGGCCCATCATAGCCTCCGATGCGGAAAATGGCTTAAATATTTCAAAATTTTCCTGCGGGCATGCCCTAGCGCTGGATGTCCTACGCGCACGTGCTAAAGCGTCGGTTGTCAAATTGGCATTGCGTGTATGTATGTATGATGTATAAATGTATGCTACGTGATGTTTGTGTTGTGTTTGCTTGTTGTTCGGTTTGTGCTGTGTGTGTTCGTGCTGGCCGACTTGTCAGATTGGAATCTTACTGTAGGTTTAACCTGACAATTTTCTCAGAAAACCTAACATAAAAGTAAACTAACTTACTCCGCCTGACGCAAAGCTTGGGTAACTGCTTGTGATATAGCTGCGTACAATGCTTGCAGAAAATCTGCTTGAAACATGCTGGCGAATCCATTGTTTCAAATTTAACGGCGGCTTGTTATGTTCCGATGTTCACTTGTTTCTTGTTTCGGGCTGGGGGCAGAGGGCCCACCCGAGCATACTAAAGACCAGGTGCCGAACGTAAAATATTATATAATTATAATAATATATTATATAATTATATATATATTATATATTATAATAATTACTAATATACGGTATATTAATTATATTGATAATTATACAATTATATAATATTAATTACATATAATAGTATGATATTATATAATATATAATATATTATATAATTACTATAATATTATATAATTATTAATTATATATAGATTATATAATATTATATAATTAATAATAATTATATAATGTATCTATATAAATTATAAGTTATATTGATTGATAGTAATTATATAGTATATATGATATATAATTATATATATTATATACTTATATTTAATCGATTAATATTTAATGTAATGAATCTTATATAATTACATATTGATAATTATATGCTAAGATAATGCATTAGTAATTTATTTTATTAATTATAGTCATCTATAATATATTATATGTTAACATAATGTATGTATTAACTTATACTACATACATTAGTATGTAAATAAGTTATATTTATTTAGTATAATATATTATATGTTAAATAATTATTAATTTATTATATATATATTATTTATTATCTATAAGCGGCATTATGTTTAGTAAAATAATGACTTTTACGAGCGTATAATGTGGTAAATAACAATTTTACGAGTTGGCACCCCAGGTATGCGCGATTCGCGGCGCATGTGCGTAAATCTATTGTGGCGGTGCTCGTGCTAGTTATGTGATAGGCTACGCGATCATCCCGCCCCCACTCCTCGGTACGGATTGTCGGCCTGCGGTGCCGGTGCTGTACTACGGCACACGTATAGGCTGTTGGGCGTATCAGTTCGGCAGTTCCGAAGCCTCGGAAGTTGGAAGGGGCGCAATTTTAGCACTTGCCCCGGGCGCTGTTTTTCCTAGATACGCCTCTGTTCCACAGACACCATCATAAGGGCATTTAGTGTGTTATGATTCCGTCTTATTAGAAGTTTAGTTAGAAGGAATCTGATTAAATAGGCTGGTTATTGTGAGCTGTTTTTTATTCATAGCGGATTGCGAAGCGCTATGATATGAGGCTCAGGACAAGTGATAGTCTATGTCGCGACAAGTTTTCGTTTGGCTAGTTGCCCGATTGACAAACTAAAAAATTATAGTTGTGTAATATTTTCCTAGCATCCTTTGAGCCAGCTAGGGTGCTATCACATGACATTCTCACATTATATTTTCAAAGGTCGTCGAAAAAAGCGGCCCGCGAGGCACGCGTCGGTCGCTGTATGTGCACATCGACGCTGTGTACGTGCCTGTTGGCTGGGGCGGCATTGATTGAAGTATGGGGGGCGCACGATTGTTTCAGTTGCATGGTGCTAATCACTACTAAAATATAGTGGGTGGGCACCACTGGACTATGAGAGACTGACAGCAAAACTCTTTCCTGGAATTGAGGAAAAAGCTACAATCTGGAATGACACACGAGTGTACCGGCAAGCAAAAATAAACGTGTGAATTTCATTACGATTTTCCATGGATTACCGTTCTATAATCCTGTACGGGTCTACGTAGGTACGCCGGCCGGTACACACGCACACACAAGCACGCACGCACGCACGCACGCACGCGCGCAGGCATGTGCGCAGGCACGCAGGTACGCACACACGGGCACGTGCGCAGGAATCCGAGCAAGCAGCTCAGAAGACGTAGACGCACTGTATCTTGACTGTATGATTCGACTGCCAGACAAGTGGGAACACATGCACAGAGTAAAACAGTGTAATAGACTGTAATATAATCTGCGTTCACACGATATACGGCCTCGCTGGCCTCGCTCGGCTTCGCTGGTTCCGTACTTATCTGGTGCTGAATTCGGCTGAAATACAGTGCTAAGACAACCCGGAGGAAGGAGCGTTCACACGAGAATCGAGGCTTGGCTGGCTAGGTATAATATAGACTGGTACCCAGTCGACAGTTCAACGCTACACTAACGTCGTGTAGCGAACGGGTACCAGTCTAGGTAAGCGCACTACAGTCTCGCAATTTGAAATTGCGTTCACAACTTCACACGACGGACAATTTGCGGCCAGCGTGGTGTCGAAGATACGCGCGTATTCAGTACCGGCTACTGAAATACGCGCGTTTACTCGCGCGGAATGTGATTCCGCGCCGCAGGTAAGCGCGCGTTTTCAGTACGGTACTGAATAAGCCGCTTATATTTTTAGCGTGTGAACGCTCAAGTACGGTACTGAATAAGCCGCTTATATTTTTAGCGTGTGAACGCTCAAGTACGGTACTGAAATCCTCGTGTGAACGCAGCCAGATGAGACGGGATACTAGAGAAGCGTTGCCGAAAAGAGGCACTTATATTAAGTCCAATTACTAAGGGAGGTGGTCAAATTTAACAAAAAACATTCACAGGGTAAGTAAAGGGGTGGACACACTAGGCAATTTTTCATGTGGTCGAGCCGCCCGGCTGAGCCGGCCGGCTGAAATTGCCTAGTGTGTCCTGTGAGTCGCGGTCGATTTTCGAGTCGGCCGGCTGAGTCGCCCGAATCAAACATGTTTGATAATTATTTGGTCGCGCGACTAATACAATCGCGCCGCCCGAACAATGCAATATTATACAATGCGACTATACAATGCTCTACTACGCGCGCCTGAATGTCCAATTCATCAGCCAATCAAACGGTGCCAATTTCAATCATGTGACTATCATCATCATTCAGCCGGGCAGCTCAATCGCATGAAAAATCGGCTGTGGTGTGTCCACAGATAGTCGCCCGACTCAGCCGTGTGAGCCGCCCGCCGACTTTCAGCCGGGGGCAGCTCAATCGCATGAAAAATCGGCTAGTGTGTCCACAGCTTAACATTTAACAGCGAAGAGCAAGTTTGATTTCGGCTTCCTATATATTGATTATTTTAATAGGGGGGGAGGGTCAGAATAGACATATTACGCCCATCATGTAAGTTCATGTTACCAAACTGACGATTCTATAAACTAAAGACAAGCAGGAAACAGAAAACGGTGCGCTAGACCTTGCAGGCAAAAAACATAAATAGTGAATTGTTGCTATAGCAACCTAAACGAGATGCAGCCTAGATATAAGCCACGACTTGGTGACATGTCATATCATGGTGCGTCATGATGCCAGGATGCAGGTAAATTTGTTATATATAACTAGGTGCAATACGAATTCAAGCGATGTTTTTACTTAGAATGACGTATCCACAAAAAAGAAAACATGTGTTTTTTTGTGGATACGTCAATCTAAGTAAAACACACCGACACTGCTATGCTGCGTAAAATATTTTATGATTCATAAATCACTAGTTGGCTTTTGTGATCGCTTCGGCACGTTATTGACAAGTTCATACACAAGTTATTCCTCACCTAATCTTGGATACGCACCTAATCTCCACTCCCCAAGAGCTAGTGTTGTTTAAGTGATTAGCTAGCCCTGTCCCTTACCGTACACCACTCACATATCTTTATATTGACAGTGAAAAGCGAAGGTACCAGTTTGAGTGGCAGTTGCAGTAACGTGAGTGCCTAAGTTACCTTAACGTGAGTGGTTAACTCTCCTTGGTGCAATACCAACGTCTTCCCCGAGATCTAATATATATTTGAGTTCGTATGTATGTATGTATGTATGTATCTTCCCTATAGGCGGCCAAACCGCCAAGCGATCTGGATGCAATTTTCACAGGGCCATCTGTTATTTCCGGGGAGTGTTCCTAGACGAAAAAATCTGTCAAACCGTCAAACTCACCGAGAAATCCGTCTAAAACCCTTGAATTCGTGAAACTTCAGACAATGTCAGCACTCACTGTACAGTGCTGCCACACACAGAAAAACCTATGACTATTTCTTGCCCTCACCTCATGATCTCATCAGCTGCTGGTATTGTGAAACCGAAAGCGAAACCAATACTAAAACAGAGCATAACCAGGACCAGTTCAGAGGTACTACTCACTCTGAGTTGAGAGTTTTAGTTCAGATGCTACGATCTCAGAATGCATTGTACCATTCCAAAGCTATGCATTTTCTGATTCAATAGGAAAATCTCTTAATTTCAATGTGCATGGTTGCGCGCCAAGCATTTACTAGACAATATCCAGTGGACACAGACCCCACTCGCTGGCCTGTCTCTATCTATACTATATATGCAATTTCTTTTATTCGTGGTACGATCTCACAATGGGGAGCTCAACAGTTGGATACGCCAGGAATCTCTACATATTTGCACCAGAGAATAACACGAATTCAAGAATAAGACAGAGACAGAGAACAACACGAATTCAAGAATAAGACAGAATAACGGAATTTACACCATATTACTATTATGTCCCAGGGGTTCTAAGTTGGGTTGTGCTGTCATACAAATTTCATACGTAACAGTTTTTCCCCATGCTTATTATCTTATTAGACTGATTTCTAAATATTGATATTGTGTGCAATGTTATTGTCGATTTTTACCCAATGTTCCTATTGTGTCCCATTATTAGTAGTATGAATTAGTAGCACGATTTTACCCAGCGCAGCGGGTACCCGCAGCTAGTATAACATATTTCAGCAATGTTCCACGCAAACTTCACATCACGAGATGTCTGATTGCCAATCAACATACCGGGTCTAATTACGTGTGAGTGAAATCACACTGAACGCATTACCAATTTTTGTTAATTAACAAGCATATACATCCGACCACATTTTAAAAGGTAACCTTGATCATATATGTGAGGGTAACAGATCCAGAATCTGAGATCCATGCACCCATGTTGAGCGCAGTTAACAAACTGCCACCTGCACCAGACAACAGAGAGTTAACTATTACAGGTGCAAAACAAAAGATTGCCACGCAGTGACGTGAGATATGGTGTACGGTTTGTCAATTTAGTCCAACCATATGTCGGTTTACAAACACACATCATATTTTCCGCCAACCATACACATTGTACCGCCACCAATTGTTATTTATAAAAACCTTATCTTACTTTACAGAAACACGTGTTCATTTTTCCTACCAACAGGATTCGTGCGCCACCGAACCACAAATCCCCCCACAGTAGTTTGCTAAACCAACACTATACTAGTAGTTGGTCAGCGAACGATACAAGTATAGTTTGCGCAGAAAGATGGTTTTCCGCGCGCAGTGTGCAACCTTTGACCTGCGTACGTGGCGCGATAACGTAGCCTCGGGCGCATATGGCGGCCGCCGATTCCGAACCCCCCAACGCCCACCACTCCTATTGAGCACGCTGGCGCATTGTAAACAGCCGTTAACAATACCCCCGCCCCACCCCACCACCACCATGCGCTATTAAGCTATGGGCCGTAGGAAATTAAAGTGTACTAACTCTAATATCTCGCGAACAAATTGGGTTACATTTCTAAAATTCGAGATACATATAAACACATGTCTTAGCTATGGTCTCTGTGAATTTTATTGACGCATGAATAGTTCAATTCATTACCAAAAATATACGCGTGGTATCGCTCATATAGGCTACTATATACGTATTGTACTGGGAAAGTGTTGATGATCTCCGTGTAATTCTGTAGTGTCGACAGCGTAGAACGTAGCAGCGTTGTTTTGTTAGCAAATGGTAGAGCCGTAGTCACAGATTAGTTGTTTCACTTGGATTTTATTACTTACTTAACACATACAAAATATATACAATACCACAGCCTAGGCAACATGCCTAGGCTCCGGCGACCGTCTGGATCTGTCTCCGACTCACTACATAAGTCTCTCTCTAAAGTTGCGTTTACACTATCGATTTTTGTCAGCAAATCGTCCGAGTCGTGCAAAATAGAACACGTTCTATTTCTCCAACTCGGTGACTTGACTCCGACTCCGACTCCAACACAATCGAATTTCAGCCAATTAGTTGAAATGCACTTGGGTCAAGTCGGGGGCAAGTTGGAATGCACTTGAAATCGCTACGATTTGGTGACAAAAATCGATAGTGTAAACGCAGCTTAAATCTTATCTCCTTTTGTTTGACAATTGCTGCTTATATATATCGGCTCGAAACCGGATCTAGCCGAAACTAGTCTGCCAAAACCAGACTTTGGCTAAAGCAACAAGCGACGCCCATTCACAGGTGCGTCCTATCCTTAGCGCAAGGCGGATGCAGGAGGGCGCGCCCGTCCATTGTCGTTTGCGCGCCGCGTCAACCACTCTTATTCATGTAGATGCTCTAAATGTGACGTGCCAAGCGTCACGTTTTATTGCCACTGCTTGCTGAATACAATATACACACGGCTATATGGACGGTAGAAAGGTGTACTAACTACCATATGGCGCGAACGATTTGAGTTACATTTCTAAAATTCTAGATACATATAAACACATGTCTTAGCTGTGGTCTCTCTGAATTTTGAGTTTATTGAAGCACGAATAGTTTAATTCGCTCATAGGCTAAAATTTCCGCGCGTTCGTGAGATTATTCCCGAAAATGTCAATTTCAACGTTATGAATCTATATATATAACATGTGTCTATATGTATCTAGAATTTTAGAAATGTAACTCAATTCGTTCGCACCATATGATAGATAGTACACTTTTCTACCGTCTATAGCCGTACGTATATTAGCCTATGAGCGATACCGCGCGTATATTTTTGGTAATTAATTAAACTATTCGTGCTTCAATAAACTCAACGGTGATTATAGCTACGACATGTGTTTATATGTAGCTAGACTGTTAGAAATGTAACTCAAATCGTTCGCGCCATATGGTAGTTATATATAGTACACTTTTCCACCATCCATAGCCGTACGTAATTAGCCTATGAGCGATACCGCACGTATATTTTTGGTAATTAATTAAACTAATCGTGCTTCAATAAACTCAAAGTTCACGGGGATTATAGCTAAGACATGCGTTTATATGTATCTAGAATTTTAGAAATGTAACTCAAATCGATCGCGCCATATGATAGTTAGTACACTTTTCTACCGTCTGTAGCCGTGCGTATATTAGCCCATGAGCGATACCGCGCGTATAGTTTTGGTAATTAATTCAACTATTCGTACTTCAATAAACTTCAAAATTCACAAAGACCATAGCTAAGACATGTGTTTAGATGTATCTCGAATTTTAGAAATAAATAGGTAACTCAATTCGTTCGCGAGATATTAGAGTTAGTACACTTTCCTACGGCCCATAGCATGCTTAATAGCGCATGGCATAGCTTAATAGCGCATGGTCGCATAGCGCAGAATCGGCGGCCGCCATATGTGCCCGAGGCTACGTTATCGCATCATGTACGCAGGTCAAAGGTTGCACACTGCGCGCGGAAAACCATCTTTCTGCGCAAACTATACTTGTATCGTTCGCTAGCAGACCAACTACTAGTATAGTGTTGGTTTAGCAAACTAGTGTGGGGGGAATTGTGGTTCGGTAGCGCGCGAATCCTGTTGGTAGGAAAAATGTACACGTGTTTCTGTAAAGTAAGATAAGGTTTTTATAAATAATATGTTGGCGGCATTACAATGTGTATGGTTGGAGGAAAATATGCTGTGTGTTTGTAAACCGACATATAGTTGGACTAAATTGACAAACCGTACACCATAGACAGAGTGAGACACCCATTACTGGTACCTCTGCTACTTCTGCACTCTGCTGGACATTTATGTTAAATGCATCATTAGTGTTAGTAGATCCGTATACAAGTTTTTCAGGTACAACCTATAATTTGGCCATTCAGAAAGCACTCAAAAAAATGTTAAGTGTTTGCATTGAAAACTGCCTTTACACCACCGCAAGATACGAGAATACTTCAGTGAATGCTAGTGCCATCACACATATTTTCTTGTGTATTGGGATCAATAGGAATTGGTCTGGGTGATCAAAGCAAAGTGTTTGAATCAGTAGGTATATATGCAGTCTTACACTGTGCTTTTTAGCATCCTGCGTCATCAGAATTGCGACGTTGTTCAGTCTGTGAATGTCACTCTCATAGGCTTTGATCTCACTCTCTATCTGCTTATGCCTTTGCAACAATGCCTGCATAAACAATAACAAAGAAACATTCCAATATAATGCTAAGTACAAATTGGGTTGCAAACCGCAACCCGAAGATAGCAGTTACTACTAATTGAAAAATCCAATCAGCTGAGAAATTTTCAGTTTTCTGTCACAATATATCTGATCTTATTGACGAGATTAAAAGACAGACACGACGTATTCATCTTATAGTAAGCTGCATTTATGACTTATACTGTTACATATAAAGCATTCAGTCAAGGGTTGATTACAGATACATGCTAGCTCCACCCTATCTGATCTTAATATAATTATTATATTTGTAAATTTATTACTTAAAGACCATTTGTTGTTTGCATCAACTACCTGAGCCCCCTTCTCATCCTTGCCAAAGTCGTCACTTGCAGCAATGGGCATCCTCTCCCTCATCCATTGCTCTGCTTCTTCTGCATCAGCATAATACTGAAAACAATTTTCAATCAATATAATCTAACAGATATTCATACATCTTTATTTCCATAACTGTCTCTCTCTCAGCTCACCCCCTCTCTCTATCTCTTCCTAACCACCTTACTCTTCCCTCACTCCCTAACTGCTTCCTTTCACTCCCTCCTTCTCACTCCTATCTCTCTATTTCTCTTCCCTCTCTCACTCTCTTTCTCTCTCCATCTATCACCCACTCTCGCTCTTTCGCTCTCGCTTTCAATCACTCTATTTTTCATGCCTCATTTTCCATCTACCACCTCCACCTCTACCCCTTCTCACTCTCTTTCTATCTCTCTCTATCTATCTATCTGTCTGTCTATCTGTCTGTCCGTCCGTCCGTCCGTCCGTCCGTCCGTCCGTCCGTCCGTCCGTCCGTCCATCCATCCATACAGCCATCCATCCATCCATCCATCCATCCATCTATCGCTCTTGCATACACTCTTTCTCTGTTTGTCAGCCATCTACAGCTATCAGTGACCATCTTTAATGTGAAAATCATTCATGTTTCTAACCAAGATTATGCTACTGCGGCACTGTACTCAACCACGGCACATGTAGGAATATATCGTGTGCTGTTGTTCCCGTTTGCCCACCTGCGCTGCCTCCGCAGCATCATTGAGCTTGGTTTGTCGTGCCGCTGCCAGTTGCAGCAGTGTCTGCCACTCTTGCTGCAGCGTGTTGATGTGTGCATTAACGGTGGATGCCTGTGGGTGACCAGCCTCCAGTAACTCTACAGATCTCTCACACACCTGGTTAGCAATGGCTGCATGTGCTTTAATCTCAGCCTCCAATACCTGCAAATATGCATGAACTGACTGAACACATGTAAACACACACAGACACACGCACGCCTGCACCCACCCACGCACGCACACACACACACATTTTCAACTGATACTTAATAATACATTTGTGTGGAATATCTGAGGTTTTTCTAAAAGAAAATTATAATTACTAAAATATTTAGCATACTCTATAAAATTACAACATGGCTAAAAGTCTTTCGGTAGACCTGCGTAAATTTTGAGCATCATCTAGTGTAACAAGGTACTGCAGGGAAGATATGAAGACTATTCGTTCACAAAATAAACGTGGGTCATCCAGAAAAAAGATGAATGTAACTGTTACTCAATGAGAAATAGCAATGTCAATAATCATTCCCAACGAAGCAAGACAAGTAAGTGTAACTAGAGTTTGAACCCAACAGATGCCTTACCTCGTGTGCCTGCTGCTGCCGCAGAACGAGGTACAAGTCATGACTGATTTTCCCCTGTGGCTTGAGAAGGCTCTGCGTTTCCTGTAGCCAAGCCTCCTCCTCTAGGGCATCCACCAGCACCTGCTGTTGTTTCTGGGACTCCTCCAGCCCACTGCGTCTCTTCTCACACTTCATCAGCAACCTATTTACATCGAAGAATGGCTGCTTAATATGGGTTCATTGCGCTTCAATCGTAGTCACGACCAATTAAACTACTAGACTCCAGGTATGTTATTATTGGATTTCCAGCAACTTTACACAAACTGTTTCACAGAATTATGGTTTGAGTTCGAATTTTACTGAGATTTTAAGGTTGAATTACATGTTAATTCATCTATTAATAATAATATTCAGGTCACTCACGATAAATTTTTATTTTAATTAGAAAACCAAACAATTCAATTTAGTTCCAATTTCTTGCACATATAGTAGACACATGTATGTAGTTGATCAGTTAAAAATTGTCGGTCACTTGCTAAGTTTGGTAACAATAAGTAAGACGCCAATTTGACGATCTTGTTTCAATATGCAACCCATGCACGTACGCTCTGTAGTCATTATTCAGTTCTCCGACAGTCTTCTGAAGTACGGGACTGTCTTTGGCACACTGGACATTGACAGATTCATTTATGCCTTTCACCCGCTCTCCAAGTGCGGTTAGCGCAGTCTCCACAAGCCGATGCATGTCAACTAGATCATCAGCTATGGTGAGCTCATTGCCGTAATCTTCTGATGATACCCTTGGCTGAACAGAAAACACGCTTGCTAGGCCAAACCTCAAAATTGTGATTTGTGACTAAATGAACAACGTGCCACAGGGTAATGATTAACCATTTCAATATGGATATATGAAACACTGCACATTCCTACAACTGCCTTTAATACCAAAAGACTACAATATATTACTGTTCAAAACTAACATATGGAGTGTGCCTGACTCGATATACCCGGTATATATAGATAGGTAATTCATGTTGGTATGATCATTAAGAAAATAATTTTTACTTCTATATAAACACCTGACCTGTTTCAGAAGGGGTCTTGAGGCATGGCATATGGATTCACTAGTTTGCAGAAAAAAATGCTCTCACAATTTTACTGTGTATGGCAACATGAAATGAAGGAGTGATGGAATGGAAAATGAATAAAATGTTCCCCAACTCCGATATTGTGTACATACCTCGATATAGCACATCTCCTCTTGTAAAGTTGCACAGCTTCTCAGTACGTGCATCACACACTGGACGTTGTCAAGTGCATTCTTCTTCTCCTGCAGGCAAGTTACCAGGTCTGCCCAGCCCTCTGCAATGTCATCTTCTCTGCAATATGAGAACAGCTGTACAACATGGACTATTAAAGGGACACATACGACTCTAGGTTCCTAGAATATTTTTAGTTCAAATAGGTTTAAATTACGCTATGTAAAAATTCCATTGTTCAATATTCATTAGAAATGTTTTAGGAATTTTAAAACTGACAGTTATGCCATTGCTTATAATGATGGTGGCACCACTACTAGCGCATTCACTGGTAAGGCAGCGCAATGCAACTTTTCGGCTACAAGCTACAGACCGATGGTGTTTCTTATTTATTAATTTAAGATGAGAAGGATTGCAATGCCTTATAAACAGCTCTTAGTTTTAGTAATACTATGGACGAATTTGTCCTAAAATAAAAATCGTTCGGCTAAATAGTAATTGGGTATATATAATTGCGCTTTCGTGATTAGCCCTCAGTCTGTAACATGCAAAATAAATCAACAGAAGCGCAACTTCGTCAGAGTGGCAGCACAATCGCGGGGTGTCATGTCAGTGGTCAAAAATAAAGATTTTGAAACTCACCATTGTTTTATCCCAAATGTGAATGCGTGATAATAGAAATTTGTAGGTATATTATATATACTATTATTTATGCAACTCCCATCACAATATTATTAAAATAAAATTCTAGGGTTTAGTATCCCTTTATTGAGGCATTGGCATAAGAGGTCATTTATTTATTGGTTTTACTCACTGAATCTGTCAATGGTCAATCTGTTATGTGACTATATTATCTCTTGTATGTATGTATACTAACCTTTTTTTGATGAGCTCAGCACCGTGGTAGTCCGACTTCACAAGCATATCTGCCATTCGACTGAGCATAGAAAACCTGTCCTTCTGCATGAATAGGCGAGAAATATTGTTGATAGGGACAAACAGATTGATGGTATGCTATTCTACAAACCTCATCTAGATCTGTAGATACTTCCATCTAGTGCATGGCACAATATAGAGAGGACTAGACTGCAAGTATTGTTAATCCCGTCATGCCATGTTGTTTTATGATTCTGACGTGAATTAAACTGATCAACAGTACATCAATTTTTGGTGAGAACAAAGCAAAGATGTCTCACCTATATTTCACAATGATAAGATACTTCAAAAACCTATCCATCTTTCTCATAATCCTACAATATTTTCTATTTAAATTTTCCTTGTGTATTTTCGCAGCAGGTTTACTAAGAATTCTTATCCAAATATATTTGTAATTTAGCACATAGATGGTGTGTACATATACTTATAGTAAATATGTAGTATGATATTGTATTACCATGACATTACTGCAACTTACCCGCGCCTGCACTTCAGCAGTGAGCGTCTCATGGCGCTTCATTGCTTGTTCAACATCCTTCATTGTACTCCCCATCTTCTCCTGCTCTATGACCTTGTTGATGTCACTGAGCCAATTTTCGCGTAGCACAGCCTTTCTGTCAAACTTCTCAGCCAGCTGCTCCAGTGTCTCCCCCCTGGGGTGCACACAGCAACGCTATATCTACATCTGGCAATCATTTCTAGCTAGAATGCTACTTATCCACCAACCTTCTCTATTCAGCAATGTGATTAAGATGTGTTAGATTTAAAGTAAATTTGATCAATTACACAAATCCATATGCTAATGGGTAGCCACATGGTGACCCTACAAGATGACTACCATTATAAAATGCAGAAAATGATAGCATGATATCAAAAGACCATTGCAAAATTATTGCTTGATTCAAACAAACATGTCAAATTCACACAAAAGTGGCAAGAGATGCACCTTGCCAAGTTGTCATGCAATGCCAGTTCTCTTTCATGTTCAGCTTTTTCTAGCTTCTGCCAGGCTTTCTCTATGTCACTGACTAGCATGCCCTCTGGTGTTAGATATGATTTCTTTCCTTCAGACGTCAGCTGGGTTTGTATAGCGAATAGTTGTGCCTCTAGATCACCCATTTGTTTGGACCTGTTATATTATCATGTTTGTTATTATATAGTCATGGCAATTTAGACATATATTTATGCTTTATATTATTAGAATTAGGATATCTATACAGTTTATTCTACCAAAAACCATTCACCCTCCTGATGTGCGTGTGTGCATGCGTGCGTGCATGCGGGCGTCTGTGTGTGTGCGCGCACATGCATGCATGTGCGTGTACGTACCTCCTCCCTGTATCACTGTTCAACAATGAATAATAAACACCAAGCGAGTAATTGTCCGGGAGGTAAATGTCCGGGGGTAAATGTCTGGGGGTAAATGTCCGGGGGGTAATTGTCCTGGGGGTAAATGTCCGGGGGGTAATTGTCCGGGGGTAAATGACCGGGGGTAAATGACCGGGGGGTAATTGTCTGGGGGGTGATTGTCCGTGGGTAATTGTCCGGGGGGTGAATGGCATGGAGGGTAATTGTCCGGGGGGTAATTGTCCGAAGGAGTAATTATCCAGGGGTAATTGTCCGGGGAGTGATTGTCCGGGGGGTATTTGTCCTAGAACCATATATATATATACACATATTATATCGATATATAAAAATACCCATCATTACTTTGGGCGTTTCTCTACGGTTCTGTATTCATGAAATCGGCTCAGCTCCTGTTGAGTTTCCTCCAAATTATTAGGCAGGTTCCTCTCATTAAGTTTCTCTGTCTTTTCCTCCATCCACTGCAGCAGTTCGCGTGCACCTGTCTCATACTCTTCCTTCTTGTTATCACTCTCTATCAGCAAGTTCACAACCTACAAAGTTTGGTGCATTTTTACTTCGATTTAGATTTTTCTTTGCACTTTCATTTAGAATCTTTGCCATTTCAGGTGTTGAACCTATTGAACTTACACTGTAATACTTATTCCGTAAGAAAGTAAAAACTATATTTTTATTGACTAAAGATATATTATGATCAAACATATCATATAATAAATCAGTCTGGAACATTCTTTCTACTGTAGTATAGTGATCATCCCTTACCTTGCCAATACGTTTACTACTTGTAGCTTCCTCTTTCATCTTAGCAAACGTCTGGTAACAGGCTGCCACATATGTCATTATCGATTTCTCATCTGGTCTCAAAACATCAACATCTATAAATAAATTGTAATAGATATTGGATTAATTTTATCAAGATAAGCTGTGGTTATAAGCCAGCATAATTAACCACACACGAGTACCTCAAAGACCCAATGAATTTAGCATCATATCCTTGAGATAATATAAGATGATATAAGTTGCCTTACTATAAAAAGTTTATTAATTGATATCTGAACATGGTCGAATATGCAATGGTGGTGTACATAGACCAAGCTGGCAGGATCAACAAAAAGGCAACCAAAATGGAATATAACTTTATCAGGAAGGTCTCTTATTATTGTTCCTAAATTCAGTATTGTCATTAACATATTTAAACATTGCCATTTAACACTCTGTATTAAAGTGATTACGTCACCGTAAATAGTAAAAAAAAAAAAATCCACTTTTTTACGAAATATAAGTAATTCTGTTTACTTTTTATAGTTAAATTGCTCCATTATAATTCTTATTTTACTATATTGTTCGATGTGAACATACACTCGTGACTCATACATAGCCCATTACATACATAGCAAGCAATTAATGTTAGGAACACTAATATCAAATCGTCCAGGTTTTTTGGATTTTTAACTAGTTGAGAAACAATCTTATCAGGTAAGAATTTGACGATACGTTTAGTCCCGTTAGTTTTTACTTTTAATGTAAAAAAATTGCAACAAAAATTTTAGAAATTTTACCACAGAAAATTCGTGACGTAGTCAATTTAAACATACCTTCAGCATCGAGCAGCCTGTGAACTCCAAGTTCCCTTTCTGCCAGATCAAATGCTTTGTTCAAGTTTTTCTCAGGCTCCTCTGGGTCAAGACTGTCATAGTCCACTAGGTCTGGCCTGTAACAGTATGTTCCACTGTGCACATATTGATCAAACACGTACCATAAAGTATTTACAATATAAAAGCTTATCATCATAAACCGCTATACTAGTTTTTAGAGCATCCTTGGTCAGTCCCCACATAATAATTCTGGGAATGATACTATAAGATCTTATACAGGTTTCACAAGCAATCTTTAGCAAGGTAATTTAAAAATTCATATTTTCACAACATATGCTATAGTTGTGAATTAGATATGATGACTGATTGATGTAGTACTGCACAGTCATGCAAGACCGGTACCTGTGCGCATGTATGAGCGCATTAAACGCCATCCCATCTCGCCAGCTTCTGGTGAAATCCTTCACGTCACAGTTGGCATGGCTGCAATACCACACACAATATGCAGGAAAATTCCAATAACATGTTTACACAGTCAAACTTCATTTCATACATCAGAATGTTAATTACCAATAAATTACATAAGTTCATGAATAATTTAGTAATCATGTTACAGCTTAAGGACAGATTCATTCATCTGTATGGGATTACCAAGTATACTGTGAATTATGACTATAGCCAATCCACAGGACTGCCCAACCAGCCAACAAGAAAACGTAGTACTGTTTATAATTACGTATTTACCTCTCAGTTTTGCTCTGGCACCACAGCAGCAGGGCTTCCTTGGCTGATTTCTTTTCTATTCCCTCAACAATTTGTACCTGCATGCAATCAAGGAATTGATTATTGCATAAAAAGCTATCTAAATGTACCAATAAAAGCCATATGATCGCAAGATTATTAATAAATTATAGTTCAAATAAAAATAACACAATTATACTGTACGCATCATGCATAGCTGTCTGCACTCAACAAATTTAAGATCTGCGCAGGAGTACAATTGTATGTACAACAAGTGCCGCCCCAGCAGCGGACACGCCGCTCAAACTGATGTGTACTGTAGCCGGGTATTCTTCTTGGATAAACTCACTGTGCCAACCCGAATCAAGTGCGCCCTCCGCCACCGCGTTGATAGGCTTTGCTATACCGGTAGTACAGTAATAAAGATATAGCCTGTGTACTTTAATGACTTTCGCCTATATTAACGTTATTCATGGATATGCATCGAGTCGGCGAGCGTAGTGGTGGTGGGTGGAGGGTGGGGGTGGAGGGTGGGGGAGGGCGAGGAGGCGGGTGGAGGGGACTCTATAATAGCAAAAGCGTTCAGTAACTTGTTAACAGTCAACAAATCCATGTTTAACCATCCTCTTTGGAGGTCAAAAGGTTATCAGACATTTACTCTTCGCACGTCAGCGGAAAGTAGCATTTCACGGTCTTTCAATAAAATGATAAAAATAGTAAGCGTCAGCGCTGAAACAAAAAAGTTTTGCACTCGATCCGTTAGACCATGTCCTCAGAAAATTGTCTGATATCTAACCCTTTCCCCCACTGCCCTTTGACCGCTGACCTCCAATTTCGGCCGCGGTGTAGCGCCTGATGGTTTCCTCCCCATCACACTATACATTGAATATTAAGAGTGTAGGTCGACCTCTTGAGATTTGTGCTGCCAATTTCGTATTTCCTCCTATACCTTAAGTTAAGGGGGAAATTCCCCCTCCATTCACACATCTTTGACCTTTGACCCTTGACCCATAATTCGCATCCGAGTCTTTTTCGCCCGACCCCCCCCCCGACGCTCCCAAATATCAAGATCGTACGTCGCCGCAGTTAAGATTTGCGCCGTAACTGTTGACGCGCGGACGGACGGACGAACAGACATTCATGCGATTCTACAAGCTGCATCTGACTTCGTCAGCTGAGCTAAAAACCTGTTCTATTAGAATAAAGAATTCAAAATAGTTGCAGACTACAAGTTATAATTTACATGTTTCCAGCAATATGTCCATGAAACAATAACGACATTTTCTTATTCACGTTCTCTTTTATAATATATGTTGTTGACATTACTATTAATTAAAAGGTGGCCTCATGGACCTATTACACATTTTAACACAATAGCATTTTAGGACTATACATTCTTTGTTCCACAGCATCATTCACACATACCGCCACTTGTTCAAACTTTTCTTTCTCTATTCCGAGCATTTTCGAGGGCTGATTTCTTTGGGAGCTCAGACAGCTTCATGTCTTTGCTAAGAACCACCCGACCATATGTGGGTGTTGTTTGTGTAGCTGCGCTTCCCTCAACGGCCCATGATGGCCGGAACCTGCCCAGGCAGCCGAACTGTTTGCCCAATCGTCTTTTCGACGGTCCGTCAGACCCTAAGTCGCCTGTTCTAGAGTAAGATGCTCAGGAAGGTCACCGACTGCTGTAGTACTGCTCACCTCCAGATTTCTTACCTGCTTCTCTGTCACACCTTACAAAATAAAAAATATAAAAATATACATGTTTTTTACTGACACCAAAATAAACATTGCAATAACAGCTTGCTTACTGACCATATCTGTATCAGTATATATATAAACTATATTATATATTATAATATATATAATATATAATATATATATTTATTTATTTATTTATTTATATCTGACAATCTTATGCACCTCTGGACAAGGACAACCCCCAGTAACTAATTTACCTTAGTAACCTTATAAGCCACCGCTTATTTGCTTTGGACCTGGAAGTAAATTCTATTAAACCAATTCCTTCACCAAGTTCTAGTATAAGGTCTCTAGAAACATCATTTAAAAGTTGAAGACTCTACCTAGTGGGTGTCATATATCATATGGTGCACTACTTTCTTACGCGTATGGTCACGTCTGTGTATTGGGTCTAAACAGTTGGCGCGAGGAGTTTACCCGCCATGTTGTAATAAACCTAATGCGTTTACATAATGTCTTACGCCTTCTCGTGCCACACCAAGCTTTACATGGTGGCAGCGGTAAACCAGCCGTGAGACGCCAAGAGTGACTGGTGAGTCGGATTCCTGACACGGCATATTTTGACAACACGGTGACTTTTCGTTCGGTGCCGATACACGTCGCTGTGTACACACGCGAGCGACTCCGTGGTGAAGTCAGATTCTACACACCGATACAATGGATGGCGGCACTGTCCGGCAACACAGGCGCGCCGCTGTGTATGACAGAAATACAGGGACATTGATACGCACCTTGTACACACGTTTAAGGTGTTTTGGATTCTACATTGACTGTTACAATATAGGGACTCGACCCCATTGTGCTGTGCTATCCTGTTGAGCTGTATATACCTCCTGTGAGACAGTATGGGGGAATTATCTGGCATCACACCACCACGTATGGACTGGTCAGCTCCTGACTTACCAACTGCATTCCTAGAATTCAAGCAGTACTGTACCTTGATTCTATCAGGACCACTCAAGGAAAAATCAGTTGAAGAACAAGCCAATTTCATTCTGATTTGGATTGGCCAGGAAGGACTGAAAATCTTCAACTCATGGAACATTGTTGCGGACAAGCCGGAAACATTATGGGATAGATTTGAAGCATTCATAGAACCAACTTCAAACTTCCGTCTCCATCGTTTCCAGTTACAGAGGTTCCGACAAGGGCCTGGTGAGTCAGTTGATGAATTTATCCTCCGGTGTAAGACTCTCGCCAAGAAATGCAAATTCTCTGAAGCCGAGATGGAGGAGAGACTAATTGAACAGCTGATCGTAGGAACCAACCACAAAAAGATACAAGAAGTCCTGTTGGGTAAAGACGACAAACTAAAGCTAGAACAAGCACTAGATGTTGCTAGGTTCCGTGAAGCCACTGACTCACACATGAAACAATTTGACGAAGCTTCCGGTGTGTCAACAGTACACAATGTGTCACGCACTCGCAACCCCACACAATGCGATAGTTGCGGAAAAAACCATCCACCTAAGCCAAGAGAGGCTTGCCCCGCTTTCGGATCAAGGTGTGAATTTTGTAAAAAATTCAACCACTGGCAGACAGTGTGCAGATCACATAACACTTTCTCCGGTCGCTCTTCTGTGGATTTTCCTGATTATTGGGAATTTCGAGTAATAATCACAGTGGGAATACTTAAAAATTTCATTTATTTTCTGCAGAGCTCAATAACCACTTCAAAAATGATCAGAATAGTCGAATTATGTCAGACGGAGCATGGTTTAGTAAAACCTTTACTTTTCGAGAAAATCGCAAAAAACTTTTTTATCCCTACGCGAGTAGCTTATAAAACCGGAATTTCAACATATATGAACAGAAGACAATTCAATAATCATTCTGAACTAACGATTGATGATATTGTATAAAAAAACAGTTAATGTCATGAGCTAGATTAGTAGACTGATTCTACTTAGATTTGCTTGTCACTTCAAGATTAGAAAATTTCTTTTGAATAAAACACTTTAAACACTAGAAAAGATAGAGAAATAGTGCAAAAGGAGTCCTATATCAGAGCGATCACATATTATATGTTCATCATCAAACTCGGAGAACAATCATCCTCTTCATCTTGAGATTCAAAGTTTTCATCATTATCCTCATCGCAATCTTGGTCTTCGATCTTCTTCGTCTACACCAGTACTGTTCTCGCAGAATTCGTCATCACAGTCACATAAGTCAGTACAGAATAACCCATGTTTTATGCAGCATTGGTTGTTTCCACAGCCTTTCTTGCAGGCACAAGAAAGTATCTTCTTGATAGCTTCTGGGCAGATGTCTAAATGTCCTTGCACAGGTACCAGCTTCCCGCCACATCTCTCCCAGCCGTATTCTTCTGGCTCAAAGCTGTTCCCGAGCCATTGCTGGACCTGATGAAAAATCGTGTTGCTTTTGGGATTAAAAGTTATTTAACGATTGAAGTTAAATCAACCATCTATTTTCTAAAGCAAAAAAGGGAACACCTAAACCTAACCTAACCTAGACCTCACCTGAAGGTAAATCCTCAGAATATGCTGATAAGCAGTAGCAGACGTAGGAGGGTCCTTTAACTGAATAGCCTTCTTCCCATTCAACTTTCTTCTGTAAATCCTTAAATTAATCATGATTAAGATAATTAGATTTAATTATTATAAAGGTTTTAGCAATTTCATTCATAATACTAATAGACTGTTCAATTGAACATAATATATTGCAGTCATAAACCAATCTTAAAGCAAATTGTTTACTCAGTACTGTAAATTAAGTACTCACCAAAGTCTGAGATCCTCGAGTGAATCGTTGATACCATTGGAGTGATATAGGTAAGACAAAATGTAACTCCCAATATGCTACAGGACATCAAAATCAGGGTGCTCCTCGTAGAATACGCTACATTCCAATATACTGTTGTCTTTGACAATTGCCTTTGCAAGTTTCGTCTTTTCGATGCCGGCAAGTGATGAGACTGTGTCACAGCCTGAAGCGGCATGAATGAATAATATCTGCTCAATCAAGGCATCAGGCCATTTGTCTATCACTTTTCTTATATCGACACAGCTATTTGAAGACGAGCCATGAGTATAAACATCGATCCCCAGCTGTTTTTTCAGCGTGCTCTCGACTTCACATTATCTGAAGAAGTCAATGCAACACTAGAGGAGTGCTTGGAGTACGAGTTATGCTCGTTATCGATGCCCCTTTTTGATGTTAATGGCTACATGAGATCGACAGCAAAGGCAGGCTTAGCAACGAATCTTGTAGAAGAGTGTACACTTGACGTTGAAGTCGGAGTTACTCTACTGAAGGGTGATGTTGCTAGGATCGTATTGGATGGTGGTGCCCTTCTACACCGTGTTGGATGGACAAAGAAAGAAACGTTCCAGACAATAATAGATGGATACCACTCCTTCATCTGGAACATGTTTGGTGACTCTCGGTTTCCACATTGTGTTTGACGGCTATCTCCAAAGCTCAACAAAGGATAATTGCCACCAGAGAAGACAACCAGTAGAAGCACTACCCTTCGAGTTCTCCCTCGACAAGAAGCTTCTCTGCAAAAAGCAGGTATTCCTGTCCAATGCAGGAAGCAAGCAGAACTTCATGAATGCTCTTGCGAAATCATTGGAAGATAGTGCTGCAAAACACTTGGATATCGTACTGAAGGCTATTTACAGAAGTGGAGCATGGTAATACTGTTCAGGTAGGTGACGACACGGATCTGCTAGTGTTACTTGTCCATTACTTCAAAGCAGTGATGGATAAACCACCCAACAACATCTACATGTTCCGTGCAGTCTCTACTGGTACAAACCAGCTGTATCTCACGTACATAGACATGTATGATATTCTGCTGAGAAACTTGCATGCTGAGTGTCTGGGAGATTGGAGGAATACCTAACGTCTCTAAAGCTGATGCTCCACTACCTGGCTGCAACAAGGCACAGAGCATACACCAAGTGTGTGTACTGGTTCATCGAGGAGATGGAGAACCTCGATGATTGGACTGTGTCAACATTTAAGAAGGGTCACTTTGTGGTTAGGAGTGACAGGCTCTATGCTGGTGTTTCCGTGGATCTAGCGATCGAACAATCATTGATGACAATGAAAGGTAATAGCGGGTTAACTCGAGGGAGGAGTTTTAACGAGCTCGACTATCTAATCTGGGTTCTCTCCCGACCTGTAGTAGGTGCAATGGACACCAAGGTAAGAGAGATGACGGGGGTTGACTTACAGAACAAAGCTCAGTCAAGGTGAAGCAAGAAGGAAGTACTCGGTTGAAGCACGATGTAAACCACATGACTCTCATCGAGAACTACTTCTCAGACAGATGTTTGTTTGATCCGAATATCAAGCACACACATCTTGTAGCTCCAAAGGAAGTGAATGTTCACAAAGCTTGCGATGGTCGGTTGCTTATTCTTGAGTCAATGGTAGGACAAAATCCTCTAACTCTAACCACCAAGAAAACATCTTTGGCTGTTCAAATACCTTCAAAACGTGTGAGCAAGGTTGCTGACTCCATCTTTCACCTTCTGGAGTACTTCCATAAGGTTAGCAACAACTGGTGCATCCTTCAATGTTTTTGGGTCAAATTCTGATTTATTGTTCTCCATGAGGGATGATAAATACTCAGAGGCAGCTTCAACAGCATGTGTCTTTTTCATCCACCTGTTCTATCAGCATCTTTTTCAACACTGATGTTGTCAGCCCGTGAGCCCTGATAGCTCTCTCGTATGACTTCCCATTCAGTATCTTTTTTACTGGCTCCTCCCAATACACAGTTGAGAATGCCTGGGCTAACCCACTGTTTTTCATGACATAGCCCATGCTTCCCAGAAAACTGCTCTGGGTATGGAAGTTTCCAAGTAGCAATATCAGCTTCAGCAGCATCTCATGCTTGACTATCATGGCAAGCTTCCAGAGCGGTTGATCGAAACCGATAATCGGTGTTCCTGGGAGCTTCAGTCTTCTGTGTTGGGTTATCACATAGTCAAGAGTTGTGTGCATACAGTTCCAGTTGGTCGACGGTAGATCTATGATTGGGAGAAACTCCGCCGTTTGCTTTCCTGGAATAGCATTCCCTTTAGTTACTACATGCATTACTCCTGATATCTGGGGTGTTTTAATATTCAGGATAGAGGAGCTCACTCTTAGGTAGTCGATAAGCCCAGACGAAGTTTGTATCATAAGTCTGCTTATATCCATCTTTTCTTTCAAGAAAAGTCCTTTGATTGTCTTTTCCTTGTCTCGGGGAAAGATCTTGATAGTAATAGACCTCTTTAATATCTCATCATTTCCACCTTCCAACACTATCTGAAAACTATGCCGCCGTCACAGTAGGAACAATGATTACTGAATTGTTTTGTTTTGATCATATATCTTGAAATTCTGGTTTTAAGCTACTCGCATAGGGATGAAAAATGTTTTTTTTTGCGATTTTCTCGATAAGTAAGGGTTTTGGGTCTTTTCGACTACATAATTCGACTATTCTGATCATTTTGAAGTGGTTATTGAGCTCTGTAGGTGCTTCCTAAGCTGAGATACCAATTTCTGAAAAATCGGCGAGTCGGCAGAAAATAAATCAAATTTTTAAGTATTCCCCTACTAGGTAGTCTTCAACCTTTTAATTGTGTTTCTAGAGACCTTATACTAGAACTTGGTGAAGGAATTGGTTTGATAGAATTTACTTCCAGGTCAAGCACTTTTATGGCAAAAAAGCAGTGTATTATTTATTATCTTAGTTAAATAGATGTGTTTCCAATTAGCATTCATTAAATAACTATACAAATAAGCCTTAAATAAGTTACAATCACCAACACCTGAACATGATATATACATATATATATATATAAACTCTAACATACGTGATGCTTTATTGATCTCATGAAACTATGGCAGTTGTAGGCCTATTAGGATTTATGACGAATTTGAGATTTTTAGGATTATAAAATAACATATATCCATATATAATCAAATTTGCACACACTGAAGTGACCCTTTTTTAAATACCATGTATGACGTACAACTACTTCAACAACAGCTAGGCATCAGCTCATCATGAACAGTGGCATTCCAACACCGAGTCTTTAATTTGTTATGACGTATATTGATGACGACGGGACATGCGAGTCTAGCATGCACTACCACTAAGCACTCACCAAGCTATACTCACCAAGCTCTGCAAGAGTCAGCGTCAGCGGCAAAGCCCGCACTGACGTTGATGTACTAAGGACGTAAGGTCCGCGACGTAACTGGTAGTTCTGGTTGGCCCTCTGTCGCAGCACATGCATATCAGTTTCATTAAAACCAAGATCACACAAAGTCAAGTTCCCTGAAAGACTCCTGATTTCTGTGTTAGCAGATGCACCGACAGGCACGTGTTTAACTTCCAAGTCACTTATGGTTATTTCCTGTGGTAGCTCTTCCAGTTTAGTTTCAGGTGATAGTTCAATTGGAAGTACATCCCAATATAGAGGACTGTTCTTCACCTGATGATTATGTTGTGCATAGTCGACTACCCGAGGAATGGTTTCCTGTTTTACACCAAGATCGTTTAGGGTCATCTGCTGAGGCATCTCTTTCACATAGCTATCAAGTGACACATTTATTGGAACCTGTTTTTCTGTTAGTCCCATCTCATGCAGCGTTAGCTCGTCTGGAAATTCATGAATGTTGGTCTCGACACAAACGTTGTGTGGAAGAAGATTTCCGTACATGGGGCCATTACGTTCCTGATACATCTTGTTGGCCTCAGCCCGCACTGCTGGCAGATCATCATTTTCATAGCCCAAGTCACTGACAGTCATTTCCTCAGGCAAATTCTGCATTGAGGCCATAACTGAGACATGTTCTGGCAACTGATCTTGGATAATCCCAAGATCATTCAGCGTCATGTATTTTGGAAGCTCTGAAAGCTGTGGAAGGAAATTCAGGTTTTTTGAAAACGCAAGCACAATGACCTTGTTTAGTAAGTTATGCCATTGATAGTGTAGTAGTCAATCTAATACTATATTGACAGTATTTTGAGCTAAAGTAGGTTTCCACATTAAAAGCATTCCACACTTCAAAAATTTTAAGAATTTCCAGAATGCCCAGATCATATATATATACTTCCCTGCAGTTATATGGATGCAAACACGCACCCACCCACACACACCTGCACACAAGCAACCTCGATCTATCCACACCATTTTTGGTGTAAACATCAACTATTTCATCAATACCTTTTTATCCATGCTAAGTTCATCTGGAATTGCCTTCCTGTAAGCTGGCGCATGGCGGAGAGCATAATTTCTATTCGCCGATTCCTGTACGGCAGGCACATCGTTGTCATAAACTCCCAGATCATACAGCGTCGATTCTGGATCTAGTTGCAACACACGTATATTCTTAGAGGCCGCGTCTCGCACACTGACACCAAGGTCCTCGATGGTCAGCTCGGGTGGCAGCTCACCCAGCCGTGTCTCGGGACTAATGTCCTCTGGCACGACATTTGCGTAGATGATGTCATGCCGCAACTGGTAATTCCTGTTGGCCGTGTCGCGCAGCACTGGGACATCCGCATCACTATAGCCGAGCTCCGTGAGGGTCACGTTAGGACGCAGCTCCCGAAGCAGCTCATCCGGGTCAAATCCCTCGGGGAGCGTGTGCTCTGCTGCTCCCAGGTCACGCAAGGTCATGTCCTGTGGTAACTCGCTGAGGGTTGTCTGAATGCTGAGGTCGGCCGGGAGCGCGTCCTCATACACAGTGCCATGGCGCACATGACACGCCCTGCGTACACGATCTGACAGTGTCGGCACATCATGGTCTACAAAGCCAAGGTCACGCAAGGTCATGTGCTGCGGTAGCTCTGACAGTGTCGTGTATGGTGCGGTACCCGTTGGAAGGTGACGGTCTTTGACTCCAAGATCTTGCAATGTTAGATCCTTCGGGAGGTCACTAATCTTGGTCTCAATTCCAAGAAGGTGGAGTATGATGTCATTGACTGCACTGGATTCATCTGGTAACTCTTTTAATTTCTGCAAGCAAAACACAATTAGTTTCATGAATCTATCTATCTATCTATCTCTTCCCAGGCTTTTAACACGCTTTAATACTTATTTTCCGTATACTAATGGCAATAGGCCAATTTTTAATTACTATAGCTTAATATATATATACAGGGATGAGATTGGAGAATTTAAGTTTCAGCTGAAATTCGAATTAGCAAACAGAGGAGCGAGCAATGCGAGGACCGTAGGTCATCTCCACGCTAGGGGGGACAGGAGGCATGCTCTCCTGGAATTTTTTTAAAAGAATGGTGCAATTTGGTGCATTCTAAGCTATTCTGAACACATTATAGGAGACTCTTGAATCCCGTTTTCAAGTTGTCAAAAGGAACCAAACCGACTATGAATAGGAAAATCAGGGGGCTGAAAATAGGGCAATTTTTTTTAATTAAATGTCTAGACATAATGAT
>NW_014577638.1:294942-295342 GCF_000485595.1 Priapulus caudatus | reverse complement strand
GTAATAGTAATAGTAATAGTAAGTACTAATAGTAATACTAAATAGTAATACTAATTACGAGACGTCTTGATCAATATTGATAGATATTAGACACCTAATTGAAATGAACAAACAAATACCACGCTATTTTTAAGTGGCAAAAGCGCCATCTCTCGGTTCATATACAAACTAATTTGGATTGTATTTATTGTTGTAATTTTGTTACCAAATTTAAGTTGTGCTTTAACCTCAATATAACGAATTCAGTATAAATTAGGCAGCGAACAGGTAGAGCATTCTAAGGCCATTTTTTCTTATTTTATCTTAATTGTATTTCATAACGTCTGTCACCCATGATAATGATATTAATCCAGTCACCTTGACTTTGGCATGTCGTGCTTCAGTATGAACGTTTTCATTC
>NW_014577638.1:289183-294089 GCF_000485595.1 Priapulus caudatus | reverse complement strand
GTATGCGTATAGAAAAGCGGAGGACGGGTGCGTTTAGGGAGAACACTACACCTTACCATGCACCCATTCGCCGCTAGTATACCTACATTGTAGACGCGAATTTCGCACTATATTATTATACACGCACAGAATTTGTGTAGAGTAACTGTGAGAAACGAGAGGGAAGTCAAAGACAACAAATAACAGGAAACAACGACCGATTTACTTTATATATTACTATTTACTTTAAATATTAGATATGCGATATGCGATATGCGATGCATGGCATAATCCTTTTGAAATGCTTAACGTCGGCCCCTCGCAATATCTCCCAAAATGACTAATATTTGGCGAAAATTATGCATTTAATATGAATATGAGGCATCCAAGCTTTGATTTACACGAGAAAACCGCATCAGTTGACCGCTCTTAAGAAATAGGAAGTTCCTTGCATGTAAGGTGCCCGCTGCATATACCAGTCGGCACACAATTTGGCTACCGTATACTGTGTTAGAGCATGCGCGATATCTCACCAGAGGAGTCATAGGTGGGAATCGTGGCGCGATGCTGCGAAGCAAAGTTAATATTGTAGATTGCATTTTACCGTACACACCTGCCGTGGGCCCGCCTGGCTCTAGTTTGAACGTATGATTTCGGCCGAAGAAAATTATCTTGCCAGTCAACGGCGACCGACGTCCGTGCGCCCTTTTCATGAATATTAGCATAGGTGGGTATCGTGGCGCGATGCTGCGAGCAAAGTTAATATTGTAAATTCATTTTGACCACACTCGTGCAGTGGGTCCGGTCGTCTGGCTCCAGATTGAACGTCCGATTTCGGTCGAAGAAAATTCTCTTGGCAGTCAACGGCGAGGACGGGAGGGGATAAAGTAGGGATTTTTGCTCCATCCAGGCTAGGGCGCTCTCCTAATTATATGCACAGCTCCACGGATACAAATTAATTCTAGAAATCTATGCTGAGATACCCCATAACCATATTAAATGCATATTCATTACAAAATATAACTCCTCATGTGAGATATTGCTTACGTACACGTGGTTGTGCTAATTATTTCGGCAGTCGCATCCTAGCTGTGCCTTCTAGAAATTGTCACATGGATTACACCGGCAATCTCATCCAGTCAATGCTAACTTCGTTCACGCTAATATTTACCATATAAGTTATATCCAAAAGGTCGATAAAAGAAAATTTAGAATTTCTATATATGGGAAACAAGTCGCATCACTTCTTGTATATAGTATACTTTCCATAAACTCAGGATACATATAATATAATATATATGATATATGGCTCATGGATATCCGCAGCCGTCTGAGCTGGGTGCAGATACCAATCCCCCGGAGGAGAGCTAATAACTATAACCTTATATAACAGCTATGCGTGCGAGCAAACGACGAAAAGGAACGAAGGGGAAACTGTTTGTTAAATAATTTGTTAGAGAATACTGGATCATATCACACGTAAATACAATGTAGGTTTCGTATCAGAACAGATGTTCTATTAAGTTAATTGTTTACGACAAAAAATACAAATGATTACGGTATAAAGAACTCGCATGATCATTTGGGAAGATAAGTCTGACAGCCTAAATCTTAGTCTGGTGCAATCGAGCACAATAAATATTTCCGTGACAATTATCTTCATGATCCAGATCCGTAACATAATGTCCTAGTGATTCTATAAATATGACAAGTAAGCTTAGGACACAAAACAGTCACAATGTACACGTATGCAATAATGATCGCTTTTGTTTCTATGGAAACACAACAAGCACTTAAAAATTAAGTAAATATCATCGTACTAAAATTAAAAGTATTCAAAAATCTGCTTCTGAAGCGACAGTGGAAAGTTAAATGACGTATATGTTAAAGTGACTACAATATTTTGCAAATACCATAAGTTGACAAAAAATAGAAAACAGCAGCTTACAACCTAATCAAACTATACAGATAGATTGGTTTTCATCTAGTAATTCATGTAAGTGAGAAAATCGTGCGGTTTAATTAACGATTCATTCTAATGATTTTTTCTCTGTAACTCACTGTCAATCAGAACCCAAAATATTAATAAACCTGATGGGGTAAAATCCTTTCTAGAAATTTCTGGCTTCTTTTATCGATTTAAGGTTATATATATGAGAATTACACGATTAAAAATTAACCAACAAAGCTGCAGTTAATGTTAAAAATGGAAGCAGAGTACAAACATGACAATTAAAATCTCCAAATGATTTTACCTCATCTGTTTAATCCCTTTCTCATGGAAAACTCATGTACCCTTTACCTGGTGTTTGTAAGCTCTCACACTCACACATATTAGTGTGGCACTGTTTAATATCAATATACACTTACACCATACCCTGTCCACTCATATGTTGCTAGACTTACTTATGAAGCACTTTTGACTTTGAGATTAAAATTTTAAAATTATTGATACAGATGACTGAAAATAGGTCTCTGCAATAAACCTAAAGATATAGACATAGAAGTAGAAGAAGAAAATGAAAAAGAGACAGAAGACGACGAAGAAAAGGAGGAAGAGAAAAAAATAAGTCAGTGCTGCAGGGTATTTTTGAACTTGGTCGTGTTTTTTTGCGAGTGCACTGTAACTAATGCTCTCGTCAATGCATCATAGGTGCGTGTCGGGAAAGATCTGGTGTTGCTTGTGGGTAATACTGTACGGATGACTCCTGAGACTTCTTACTGTGCTGTAGGCATCACTATCCATCTACAATAGACAAAAAATCATTTGAAAAATATCGGTTAAAATACGTAATCAAACGTGAAATTGGTTAGTGCTGTGGTTGTTTTTACTAGCAAAATAATAAGCAAGGGTGCAAAGGGCCACACACAAGGTAAACGAACACAGTTTATATTTACGTCTATTTAAGTTTTCAAACTAATTTACAGGCGTTATTTTTTTTAAATTTGAATTTTGCCTTTTTTAACAAAGCTTTAATAACGGCATAGGACACGTATTAACAGTATACAATAGATCATAATTGGACGAGATACTGTGATATCATTAGTAAACTGATTGATATTGTTAAGGTTACTAATGATGAGAAAAAAAGATGAGAAAAAAAGAATAAACAGATGATGATGATGATGGCAAAGAACAAGAAACAAAGTAGAAGTTGAAAAAGAAGAAGAAAAAAGAAAAAGAAGAAGAAGAAGACGAATAAAATGACACATCTCCCTCTCTGTCCCGCTCCCGCACTCTCTTCTCTCTCTCTCACTCTCTCTAAATCTGCTCTCTCTCTCTCTCTTTCTCTCTCTCTCGTCTCTGCTCATCTCTCTCTCTCTCGTCGTCTCTCTCTCACTCTATCTTTCTCTCTCTCTCAATCTTCTCTTCCTCCGGGTCTCTCTCTCTCTCTCTGCTCTCTCTCTCTCTCGACTCTCTCTCACTCTCTCTCATCTCTCTCTCTCTCCTACTCATCACTTCTCTCGTCTCCTCTCTGCCTCTCTAACTCCTCTCCTCACTCTTCTCTCTACGTCTGCTGTCTCTCGTCTCTCATCATCACTCTCTCCGCTCTCATCATCGAGTCTGCTCTCTCTCGTCCGTCTCCTCTTCTCTCTCTCCTCTCTCTCTCTCTTCCTCTACTCTCTCTCTCTCTCTTCTCCTCTCTCTCTCCTTCTATCTCTCTCGCTCTCTCTCTCTTCCTCTCTCTCTCTCTCTCTCTCTCTCTCTCTCTTCTCTCTCTCTCTCTCTCTCTCTCTCTCCTCTCTCATCTGCTCCTCTCTCTCTGCTCTGCTCTCTCACTCCTTTCTGCTCTCTCTCTATCTCTGCTCCTCTTGTCTCCCAATAAGTCACTCTTTGGCCTTTTACAGTCTGTCCCTCGGCAAACCCCTTTAACCTCATTTTCTGCCCTAAACCTCCTCTCTCTCCCCTCCTTATCCCCCTCCATCTGCTCACTCCTCTTCCTTCGCCGCTTCCTCCTCTCTCGTTCGCGCTCTCTCTCCTCTCTCTCACCCGCAAGGCTGCGTAGCACTGGCTGCTGGCCGGCTAAGCTGCTCTATCCACGCGAGCCCGTCATCATCATCATCATCGTCATCGTTAGGGCGGCCGTGGCGCGACGGCTATGACGACAGGAACCCGCGCAGCACGGTGCTCGCGCCGTTATCGACCTCTGAGATGGCACGAGTAGGGTAGAGTAGCGTCTAGTTTCAAGGTATGGCAGGTTGTATGCCTGTGCTCTCATGGGACCTTCAGGGCTTGTAATTGGTAGGCAAGAGGCGTACGTTCGCTGCCTGGGGACGACAAACGTACAGTGCGTTTATGTAAGGTAGCAAAACCAGAATATTGTCCACCACCCATAAATATATATAACACATACGTAACCAAAGGTCAAGTCAATACCCTGGAAGTAAAGATAGTACGATACTCATATACGTAAACAAAACAAAAGTCCACCAGCCATAAATATATTTCATACATACGTAACGAAAAGCCGAGCATAAATTCCCTGAAATTGCAGCCAGGAGCCTGGAATACCCTGGAAGGCGAAGATAAGGCGCACGTTGGAGCGTACTACACTCAGCCGTGTAAGCGAAGGGCGCTGTCAAATGAGCTGAGTGAGAAGAAGTCAGGTTTTTAATTTGAGCCAACACATCGACGTACATTATAGAAACGAAGAGTATATATGGGAGAACTCCATTATATACTCTTGATTAAGTTATGTGTCACCATTTTTTATGTAACACAAAATGTTTGAGATATGAACAGCTGAGATGTGGTGAGTGATGGCGTTACACCTAAAATGATCGCCATTTAACGTTTTTTATAATATGCACAAGTATTTAAAGGCAACTCCCTAAAAGCGAGGCTCCCGATGTATAACTGTAGTAATGATTTTGTAGAGGGATACGCGGTAATTCCACGCTAGCCGCTGCTATATACCTTACCGTA
>NW_014577638.1:285471-289158 GCF_000485595.1 Priapulus caudatus | reverse complement strand
CAGTATGAACAAAATATTAACTAAACCTGATTGGGGTAAAAATCCATTCTAAGAAATTTTTGGCTTCTTTTATCGATTTTTAAGGTTATATATATTGAGAACTTAACAGACGATTTAAAAATTAACATCACAAGGCTGCAGTTAATGTTAAGAAAATGGAAGCAGAGTACCCAAACATGGACAATTAAAATATCAAATGATTTATTACTCATCTGTTTAATCCCTTTCCTCATGGAAAAACTCATGTACCTTTTACTGGTGTTTGTAAGCCTCTCACACTCACAACCATATTAGTGTGGCACTGTTTAATAGTCAATCTACTCACTTATCACCATTTTCTTTTAAAAAAAATGACCTGTCCAAAATATGTTTGCCTAGACTTACTTATGGAGCCGGCAGCTCTTTGACTTTGGACGATTAAAACATTGTTCGAAAATTATTTACAGAGGAGCTGAAAATTAGGCTCTGCAAATAACCTAAAAGCATATAGACATAGAAGAAGTAGAAGAAGAATAAAGAGAAGAAGAGGCGACAGAACGAACGACGAAGAGAAAAGAAAAGGATGGAACGGAGAAAAAAAAAAACCCCACAAAAAAGAGCTCAGTGCTGCGGGTATTTTTGAACGTTGTCGTGATTGTTGACAGTGCACTTAACTAATGCTATCGTCAATTGCGATCAAAGGGTTGTCGGGAACGATCTCGGGTGTTGCTCTGTGGCTGTATACTGTACGGATGACTCCTGAGCTTCTTACTGTGCTGTCAGGATCAGCAGCATCTTAAATAGACAAACAAATCATTTTTGATAAAATATCGCGTAAAATACGTAGAATCAACACGTGAAATTGGTTAGTGCTGTCGCGTTGTTTTTAGCTAGCAAAATTAATAGCATAGGGTGCAAAGGGCCTACAAAAGTAAACGAACACGGTTTATATTTACCTATTTAGTGTTTTCAATACTAATTTTACAGGCGTTACTTTTTTTTTTAAATTGAATTTTGCGCCTTTTTTAACAAATAAGCTTTGGCCTAACGGCATAGGACACGGGTTTAAGTGTCTAGTTATTCCCCAGGGTATATGTACGCTCTTTGCATATGATTGGTGTCGTGATGTATCGTGAGTCACTTTTTGCGTCGCTTATTTTGTATCATTAGTAAACTGGATTCGTGGATTATGATATGTTGTTTAAAGCCTACCCTGCGGCCAACCTAAATCGATGCTTACCCAAAAAAGCATCCCCGAAGACACATAAAAGGCGATTGCATGTAAGACAGATCGTGTATGCATCTGATGATTCTGCTCGCATATGAGTATTGCTGATCTCCCCAATGAATCCCGCCAAGTGCTTAGCTACATGCCTAGGGTGAGAGATAAAGAGTCTCTACTCCACTGTTTGCCTTTGTGAGATTTAAAAGATATAATATAGAGAGATATAAGTGAAGACCCTAGACATAGACAGACGCTTTGCGAATTCACATTCCCTTCTTTCCGTAATCCGCTCCCGCACTCTCTTCCCTCTCTCTTTCTTCTCTCTCTCTCTCTCTCTTCTCTGTCTCTCTCTCTTCCTCTGGCCCCTCCCCTGTATACTCTCGCTCTCTCTCTCCTCCTCCACTTCCTCCTCTCTCTCTCTCTCTCACGCATAACGGCTGGGTAGGCACTGCTGCGGGGCCGTAAGCTGCTCTATCCATGCGCAGCACGTCATCATCATCATCATCCTCAGCGGTTAGCGCGGTGGCCGACGCTCGACGAACAAGCCGCCAGCACGGGCTCGGCGTTTCGACTTCTGTGCCGTGAGGGAGGTAAGGCCTGTTCACGGGTAGGGTTGTATGCCTGGCGCTCCCATGGGATCCGTTCAGCCGTACTGTTATGCTAGAGCGCTACTTCGGTCGTCGGGGACGACAATCGTGATCGCTGCGTTCATGTAAGGTTAGCAAAACCCACAGCAGTATGTATCTACTTTTATGTAAGGGTTAGGGACAAATCAGCGTATTCTATCTACATTATGTAAGTACAAAAACCAAGAGATGTACTACCTTTATGGTAAAGTATGCAAAGACCAAGAGATTATGTACCTACCATTTATGTAAAGAACAAGACCAGAGTATGTAACCTACACTTTATGTAACGGTAACAAACCCAGATGTAATGACCTACATAGTTATGTAATGTAACAAAACCAGCGCTATATGTACTACAATTTATGTAACGGGTAGCAAACCACAGAGCATGTACCTACCATTGATGTACGTAGTAACCCACAGAGAATGATACCTTACATTTATGTAACGTAGCAAAACCACAGTGTACCTGTGACCTACATTTATGTCGAGTATTAACACACAGAGCATGTATACCTAACTTTATGTACGTGCAAACACAGTGTATTTTTTTATACCTAATTTATTGTAACGTAACAAAGACAGCAGAGTGGGTATTTATTACCTACCAAAAGATCATGTAGTACCTACATTTATGTAACGTAGCAAAACCACGGAGTATGTACCTACATTTATGTAACGTAGCAAAACCACAGAGTATGTACCTACATTTATGTAACGTCGTCGTGTGTTTATCAGAGCTAGACTTTATAAACAATAAACTTATAACAAAATAACAAGTCATTATAACTTAAATGATCTACTTATTTAGTAGAGTAAAAAAATTTCCGGTTAAGGTAATGTGTTATTTCACGTGTTTATAACGTAACAGAAGCATACTTTGCAGCGGGCGGCGAATCATTAATAAATAATCATTAAACCCCACTCACGTAGTAGCAAGATACAATGGCATGCTAATATTTATGTAACATATAAAACATAACATCAGGGCATAATAATGACAAAGATTGCCAGGAGCCTGGAATACCCTGGAAGCGAAGATAGCGAGCGAGCGTACTACACTCACCGTGTAAGCGAGGGCGCTGTCGTAGCAGGGGTACGCATCCTGCCACAGCTTGGCCTGGCGCAGCGGCTTGGGCGGCAGCGGCACGCGCTCCCGCATGTAGGGAGCCTTGCGTCCCGTGTTCTTCAGGCAGCAGGCGAGCACGACAAACACGATGAGCATGCCGATGAGAGCGATGATGATGATGAACCAGATCTCCTTGTAGAACGGTGAGGCCACCACGAGTTTCGGGGTCGCCGTCGTCCTGACCCCGCCGCCGCCGTCGCCGGCGCCGTGTGACACGTCGCTCGTGACTGAGGCGTAAAGATAAAAATATGTAAATGTAATATGATAAATGTTAATTGAAATAAATTTTAAATAATAGTCATAAAAACGAAATAAAAAATAGGCGAAGAATAACGAAAATACTACATGTGACTAAAATTATCTGGAGGATGAGAATAGGAATTCGTGTGAAGAGAATGTTCACGTGAGTTTTTCACGTCGTTTGTTACTGAGCAATAAAAAGATGTAAATATGAACATGTATTTATGAAAGGTGAAAACACGAATTAGGGTAAAGATGTTTGGGTGAATACACTGCAAATTTTTTTAAACTTAGTGTAATAAAACATGAATGAAAACTATTTTACTCATCAGTAGGACGAGGCATTTTGGAGAAGAAAAGATTAGTAACATTTACTAAGCTACGTTTGTCTATGATTTGCCATAAGCAACTCATTCAGAGACAGCCTGCATGAGAGAGAGACAGAGAGAGAGAGAAAGAGAGAGAGAGAGAGAGAGAGAGAGAGA
>NW_014577638.1:274503-284946 GCF_000485595.1 Priapulus caudatus | reverse complement strand
CCGTTGAACCTGAACTAACTTATGGCCATTTCCATTTTTGCCAAAATCGAACGTTCAAATCCCTCCCATAGGAATAATAACTGTATGCAATTTGAAACATGTGGGTCAAACGGTTCTTGAGTTATCGTTGACCGTAGGCAGACACTGAAATGCATACTGAAATTGGCAAAATCTACCTAATTTGCATAATTTTGAGAAAACATCAAAACCCCTGTGATATGTTTTGGGGCCAGTCCTTATTCATTCACATACCAAAACTTGGCAAAATCCGTTGAACCTGAACTAACTTATGGCCATTTCCATTTTTGCCAAAAAGTGGGCGTGGCTCAAAAGTAGATCAACTGGCATGCTCCAAAATAGCACGTTCAGTTCTCTTCCATAGGAGTAGCAACTGTATGCAATTTGAAACATGTGGGTCAAACGGTTCGCAAGTTATCGCTGACCGTAACCAAATGTTGACGGACGGACAGACGACGCCCCATGGCAATAGCTCATCTTGACGATGTCAAAGTGAGCTAAAAATTTACTTACCTTTACTGTAGTTTTCTCTTACGACTGTCGTCTGTTCACTAAAGCCTGAATAGGTTCGGTAGCCATTAGTGTAGAGAATGTACTTGTCCAGTCTACCGTTTAATAGGAATGACTTGCTCCAGTCCACCACAAGGGCTCTATCTTTTGCCACCACAGTGGGTTTAGCCACATACTCTGGCCCTAAATGCAGACCGTGTAAGTTGTTGTTTCTCTCTATACACATATATACACATAGAATTTATTACCAAGTATTTTTCGCTATTATATCATGAATTATTATGAGTTTAAATTTTAATGCTACTCTTGTACATTAGACGAGTAAATCATTTGTCTTTTTTATAGACACGTTCCTACGAAACCCAAACAGACTGCCAATGCAAACATGCCCTACCACATGCTGACCCCCCCCCCCAATCACAGAGACAGTCCATCCCCTCCCTGTTTAACGTTACCTATGTGTCTCATTGTCAAGGAGACGGCACAGCTGTTTAACGTTACCTATGTGTCTCGTGTCAAGGAGATGGCACAGCTGTTTAACGTTACCTATGTGTCTCGTTGTCAAGGAGATGGCAGAGCTGTTCATCGAGCCGGCACCATTGTAAGCGTGCACCTGCACCAGGTAGTTGGTGTACGGTGCCAACCCTGTCACGTTGAGCCTCATCTGCTCCCCGCTGTAAGCAGTCACAACGTCGCCGAGGCTGCAGGGTAGCTGCTGGGGCTGCGAGGAGACGGGGCAGTCCGTCCGATACTTCAGCTCATACCTGCAAGGTGCACATGCATTAATTAACAGGTGTGAAGAGGTAAATTACCAGGCGCAAAGGTGTAAATTGCGAAGATGTCAACAACAGATTGACTGAAAGTGTCAGAGTGTCTGGAATTCAATTGAGAATAATTGTGGAATTAACAATTGTTGTAAGAGCAAACAACTCGATCCCCACTCATACAAACCGCACTATGACAGGTTTGAATGACAAGAAATCGAACTATCGATCACCGTAATTCATGACAGATTACATACAATACTGGACTGACGACGATTTCAACTCAAACTCAATGTAAAACCTTGACTCAAATTTCGATATAATACTGGACCAACAAAAACCAACAAGACAACTTAAAGGCATAATAGGCCCATTGATTATGCAATGTTGACGAATGCTAGAGTAACTGGCACCTTGTGTAGTTAATAAGTACATAACCTTACATCCAAACGGGTATTAGTTTGTCCAATATATCACTGCTGGTTACTAAGCAATGTCTAATTGAAATCCACAGTCAAATAAATCAGTTGTTTACAGTTTCAAACCGCTGCCGCCGAAGCGGGTGTGATGCAGATTATAGTGTACCTGACATTTTCGCACACATGCTCGGACGTACGCAATGCTATCATCAGTGATTTCGATCCTCGTGGTCTGAGTGCGCATTCCGTACGTTATGGTTTTACTCTTGAGAATAAATGAAGATACGAAGATCTTGAGATTACAAGCAACATATAATATGTGAAAAAGAATATTAGAACCCAATTTGACGAATCGTACGAACCTGCGTACAGCAAGTTCATTACACTATGAAATGGGAAACACGGACTAAACACGTAAATGGTGCAGAACACACGAACGAAAACTGACGGACACCCACGAACTATAAACGGACAGCCCCGATAAAAAGGTTATCTCCGTGCCTTATCATTTTACCTTTTTTTTTTTAAAACTCTGTTCCACAATTATCCTTAAGGAATTGTTATATGGTCACAGCACGAACGCTTCCTACGAAACTCTGTTCCTTTTGAACAGAGTTTAGAATGGAATACTGGCTTGTATATATGGTATTCGTGGACTTCAAAAAAGCCTTCGATTCTATAGCTCGGGACATGCTCTGGAAGATCTTGAGCTACTATGGTGTCCCAGCAAAGATCATCAAGATGATCCAGGTTCTTTACGAAAGTTTCCAAGCAAGAGTAATACATGAAGGAAAAATGACCGAGTCCTTTGAAATGATGACGGGAGTCCGACAAGGGTGTCTGCTTTGCTCGCTCCTCTTCCTGGTGGCATTAGATTGGGTAAACAGACAAGCTTATGGTGATGGCAAGACCGGGATACAGTTTAGCACGTTTAAAAAGCTTGAAGACCTAGAGTTCGATGATGATGTAGTTTTGCGGAGCCAAAAGATCACTCATGTGCGACAGAAATTTGAGGCTCTCCAAGAGCACGCAGATAAAATCGAGCTCAAAGTGAATGCATCCAAGACGAAAGAGATGAGGATTGGAACACCCATAAATTGAAAGGAAATTGCCTGCAGAGGAAAGACGCTGCAGCTATAACCATGTAAACCATATCATGACCATGTGCTATTGTCGACGGTTTTTGTGTGATTTTATTGAAATTTCCATGTTGTAATATGTTCAAATTACGTTTTCCGCGTTTTTCCGTTTGAAAACAATCTTTTCCATTTCCAATGGACGTTTCCGTGTTTTCTGTCCGATTTCCGCGATCGCGGAAAATCACTGTCCCTATGCCTTCACATATCTGGGCAGCATATTAATTGTCACAACAACCGGAAGAACGGAGGAAGATGTCGAAGCTAGATGTAGGAAAGCACAAGCTGCCTTCTGTACACTGCGATCAGTCTGGAGATCTCGGTACATTTCTTTGTGCACAAAGCTTAGAATCTTCAATTCGAACGTAAAGTCCGTCCTATTGTATGGATCAGAGACATGGCGGTTGACTAAGAAAATCATCAACAAGCTCCAAGCCTTTATTAATCGTAGACTCTGTTAATTATGTACTTGGAGTCTTCTGGCCATTATTAATATCAAATGAAGACTTGTGGCAGCGCACAAAACAAGAGAGAGTTGAAGTCACCATCAGGCGTAGAAAGTGGAAATGGGTTGGTCATATGCTCAGAAAACCTGCGAGTAACATCACACGACAGTCCCTGGAGTGGAATCCACAAGGAGCTCGGAAGAGAGACAGAACGAAAAAGTCATGGAGAAGGACCATCAGACAGGAATATGAAGAGACTGGAATGTCTTGGGAACAAGTGAAGCGGACAGCTCAAAACCGAGTCCGATGGAGGAAGACTGTGGAGGCCCTATGCTCCGGTCGGAGCGAAGAGGATTGATGATGGTGATCATTTTACCTTATCATGAGGGTCCATGATTATTACGTACATGCAGTATCTCTGCGCACTGGTAGATCATCTCCAGCTGTTACCGTTCAGCTGCTTGAAAGCTCTTGCCGCTGTATTGCACTCAGCTGGCATGCTAGCGATAATTGTAACGAACGTGGAACCCACGTACGAAACACGGACCACCACTGGCACCTCCATTTCACAAATGGCCGCACAAATGTTTACTCAACTCTGGAGTTGATGTCACGTGACATTTATGTCATCGCTTGACTCCTGGATGACATTTACGGCATGTAAATGATACGTTGATAAATATCAACAACCGATTTCAAGTCTTGTAACCAGCAGTGATATTGGACAAGCTAATACGCGTTTGGATGTAAGGTTAATTTATGTACTTATTAACTACACAAGGTGCCAGTTACTCTAGCATTCGTCAACATTGCATAATCAATGGGCCTATTATGCCTTTAAACCTAGACTCAAACTCAATCGAACACACAACCTCGATCCGCTCCTCGTCACTGACCTCGTGATGACCCCATTCGGCTGCGCCGGCGACCCCCAGGTCATGATCGCGCTCGTCGGCGTGACCTCTGCCACGATTGGTTGCAACAGGCCAGTGGGCGGGGCCTCGGCCGTGCGCACGTGGGCGGGCGGGCTCGTGGAGCATCCGCCGGCCGTGCAGACGGTTGCCGTGATGACGTAGATGGTGTGAGGGTGCAGCGGCGATCCGTGTCCAACCGTCCTAATCGGCGCCCTGCTCGCTGGCTCCTACACACACAGACACGTGGCACCATCTATTGAGCACGCCATCTACTACACGCACAGACGCAGACATCACACTACTACTATGCATGCAGACAATGTATATATATATTTGCTAAAAATGCAGATTTGCTTCGTTTAATGGACTCGCCTGTGTTAGATAATACATAACACTCCTACATATAAAATAAAACACATATATAAATATATATATATATAACATATAACATAACAATATATATTTGTGAGAGAGTGCAGACTTGCTTCGTTTAATGAACTCGCCTGCGTTCCGTTGATCGTTAGGTAGTAGCTCGTGATGTCGCCGTTGGGTTGCTGCGGTGGCGCCACCTCCACGGTGATGAGGTTGGCGGTGACCTGTGAGAAGGTGGGAGGGCTGACGCGCGTCGGCGCAGCCTCGTACGTGCGAACCATGTCCCAGATGCTCGCCACGCTGCCGGCCCTGTTCACCGCCGTCACCTACGCACGAGAGAGGAACGTTACACCGACGATTAAAAAAAAAGACGTCCTAAATTTAGGAGTTAATAACTTGTTTACCACTGTCACCCACGTAATAGAATAAAATGTTACGGTGATGAGGTAAATTTGCCGTATGTTGTGGTTTATAAGACACTATACAGATATTCAGGAAAAATGATATGCTGATGATTTACTCTGAACACAGCACCGTGTGTTAACATATCACATTCACCCAGCACTCGCACTCTGAACATGACGTATCACATTTATCATGTATCACATATATGTATCACATAATTCACCTTGTTCTCATACGTCTGAACATGACACCTTGTACTACACTCACCCTGTACTCATATTTTGAGTAAGGTTGTAGCAACTGGTTCATGTATACCACTCACCCTGTACTTGTATACCACTCACCCTGTACTTGTATTACACTCACCCTGTACTTGTATTACACTCACCCTGTACTTGTATTACACTCGTTTAGTAACACTACCCTGTACTTGTGTTACACTACCCTGTACTTGTGGATAGAAACATACCCGGAGGTCTGTGGCTGCGTGGCGACATCACCCTGTACTCTGGGCGTACTGGCACATGACCTGTACTTGTATGTACACTCACCCTGTACTTGCTAGACCATTACCTGTACTTGTATCCACTCACTCTGTACTTGCTATTTCATCACCCTGTACTTGATACACTCACGCTTACTTGTAGTTACACGTCACGCTGTACTTGTATATCCATCACCCTGTACTCGTATTACACTTCACCCTTTGCTTGTATACACTTACCCTGTACTTGTACTTAGCAGTCCCCATGTATTGGTCTTACCTGACTGTATCTGTATACCACTCACCTGTAGCTTCGTATTACACTCACCCTGTACTTGGAGAGATATACACTCGCCCGTGTACTTGTATTAAACTCACCCGCTGTACTGTGGGAGAGGATTATAGAAAGACAACACGGTGTAGCTCGCCGATGGGTGGACTGGGGGGTAGTTAAACTCACCTGTACTGTATCCACAGCAGTCCATGGCCATGTGTATCCACTCCCGAGGCAGATGATCTAATGTGAAAGTGATTACCACTCGTACATGTGACGTACCTTAGCTATGCGTAGCGGTCAACACCTGTACTTGTGGACGTTACGAACTCACCTGTACTTGTTACACTTCATCTTTAGTTACTACTGAATATACCAATCTAGCATGTACTGTGAGTTGGCGTATACCACTACCTGTTACTTGTATTACGCTTCACTGAGTGACTGTCTATGACCGACTCACCGATGTACTTGTATTACCAGTCACCTGTCTTGTTCCACGACTGTACGCATATACTACTGTACTTGTATTACTCACCCTGTATTGTTATACATCACCCTGTACTTGGTATACACTACCCCGATGAGGTGGCTGGTATTACACTCACCTCGTACTCGTTTGCACTCACTCCGCGTATGACATATACACGCCTGCTCTGATGTACTCTGGGATAGCATCGTGTGTAATTGTTTACTCCCCTTCCTTGGTGATGATCCGTACCTGTACTGTGTATACATCACCCGTGCGCTCACTTGTATTACACTCACAGTGTACTGTGTATGACACGCGGACGCGTGATACGGTGCTATCCCGCACCCGTGTATTTCGGCGTTATCCATCACCCTGTAGTGTTTACACTCACGGTATTGTATACACGTCGCGGCGCTGGGTGTACTTGTATACCATCACCTGGTATTGGTATACCCTACCTGTACTATATACATCCCGTGTACTTGTATTCTCACCCTGTACTTGTATACACTTACCCGGTACTTGTATGTTATCACTGTATTGTATTACATCACCTGTTTTGTATTACTCACCTGTATCATTTACCGGGTCACCTGTATTGATATACATCCTGTACTTGTATACCACGCCCTGGGTACTTGGTTACCACTCACCCTGACTTGTATTACACTCCCTGTCTCTTGACGTATACCTCCGTGTACTTGTATACACTCACCGTACTTGTATACCCTCCCTGTAATATATACCCTCACTGTACTGGTATTACACTCACCCTGTACTTTTTACCACTCACCCTGTCTTTGCTACTCTCACCACTCACCGGGTGTCTTGTATACACTCCTGTACTAGGTATTACCACGTCACGCCTGTATGTGTGGTTACACTCACCCTGTAATTGTTACCACTTCACCTGGACTCTATACCGGCTCCTGTACTTGATATACGCACTAGACCCTTTGATTTAGACGTTTTATGCCGGGTAATAACCACGCGCACCGGATTCCGTTGTGCTTATGCGCTGGTGCTGTACTTCTGTCACTCACCGGTATTGTATTACAGCTGTATTGGTATACCACTTCACGCTGTATTGGTATATACACTCACTGTAACATATACCCGCTCACCCGTACTTGTTATATGGCAGCCTGGTATTGTAGTACAATCACCCTGTATTGTATTACAATTACCCTGTATTTGGTATTACACTCACCTGTACTCGTATGCGCGAGTAAGTCGTAACAACGGGTCCTTGTCCAGGGCTACGGTCTCATCGTCCGTTGTAGATGAGGAGTGCGTGTACATTCACCTCGCCGGCTGACCTCTACGGTCGTCTACTCCAGGGGCTCTAATACTGCACTCCGTTCGCTTCTCGGCGTGTCCCACGTGACCAGGCACGCGTCGTGCGGCGTCTGGTTGGTGCGGCTGGATGGATTCGGCGGACTCTGCCCGCAGGGGGCGGCCTCCATGTCGCGTCTTCGCGGGCTGGCTTGACGGTGCAGATCGAGCGGCGGGGACGCTTGACGCGGTAGTCGTGGCTTGCGTGTCGACGTTCCAGGACCCTGCACGACAAAGCTTTACCCATCGCGACACGACGTCGGAGCGCGAGCAGGTGTAGTTATAGATGGCGCGGTTGGGCATCGCCGGCGGCTCCGACTCGCGCGCACGGAGTCGGACCGAGCGGGAGACGGCGCGGGGGTTTGGGTTCCGGCGGGGGGACGACGCGCTAGCGTCGTCGTCGTGCTGTGGCTCGCACGCTCCCATGTTGTTGTACGCGTGCTGACGCTGGTATGCGTTTCCGCCGGGTGCGCGCGTCAGACACCCGTTGGCCTGGTAGGAGAGCGCGAAGACGTGTTAGGGACACACTCCCGGTTTCCGCCGCAGCTCGTGACATGCCGATGATTGCGCATTGGTAGCTGACTGGCGGTGTGCACGACAACTGGCTCACGCTGAACCAAAGCGTCTCGATCAGGACATAGGTGGCGCGGTATTCGCGCGGCGTCTTCGCCTCTTCGCGGGGGCGTCCCCTGGAGTGGGGAGCTCTCGAAGCTATCCTCCGTTTGTGCATGCGAGGAGGACGAACTCGTATTGGTGGCGGGGATGAGGCGCCGCATGAGCGTGTGCGGCGTGTCGCGGCCGACGTAGGTGGAGAACGGTCACCAGGAGCTCGCTACTGAAACAATGCGGCGGCGAGCGGTGAATGAACGCGTCGTGCGATGTATATTTTATTAATATTGTTACGCACTCGTGCGATGTAAAGTCTCTCCCCTACAAACCGACAGGTGCCCTATAAATATGAATTTTATAACTTAATAATAAGTTGTGTCTATCAATGTGCATTTATGTCTACATTATCCATATGGACGATCGTATATCTTGTTGAATAATCTTCTGGCAGCAATCAATTTAGCTAGCTTGTCTTTCTAGACGCTGCCTGCTGCCTGCCTGTCTGTTGTCTCTGCTGCGGTGGCTGATCTGTCTGTTCTCTGCCTGGCTGGTCCTTAGCTGGTTCTGTGCTGGTCTCTGTCTGCTGCTTACCTAGCGCTTGCCTGACTGTTTGTCTGTCTATGCTGTCTGGTCTGCTGCTGCTGCTTTCCTGCTGCCTGCTTTCCTCCCTGTCTGTCTTGTCTGTTCTGTCAGCCTTCGGCGCTGTTTCATCACTGCCTGCCTGCCTTCTCCGTGCAAACTCTACCCGCACAACCCGGTGATCTCTCCAGTTCGCGATTGTGGTTGAGTCCACGTGATTGCGCGGGTTGTCGCGTGAACAGCGAGTCGATGAAAGGGGGCAACGTGTAGGGGCGGGTCTCCGGATTCGCGCTTTAGGCGTGAAGGGCGCTAGTGTAGCGATGCCCCGCGGCGGCGTGCACACATCAGCAGTGTAGCTATGTACCACTGTAGTGATAGCCTTCAACGGCGATGTCGTGTACGCCCTGGTGGAACACGGGTTTGAACATAAGCCAGGGGCTCGGATGCATAACTTTTAAAAAAATAGTATATGACAGGAAATATGAATCGTAACAGGGCGAGAGGTTTCTGCGCGCTCATCTGAGGATTGTTTCGACCGATAGGGGTATAAAGGACGTAAATTCCGAACGGATCAAACGCAGATTCAGTCGGGCGTAGTAGCAATTGCTGTTTAGGCGCAGATAGGAGACACGCTGTTGCGTACCTCTTGTTAGGAACAGCGCCACCTATCGGCAGATGGAGGGTAGGGGAGGGTGGGGGGAGGGGGTGGGGGAGGGTGGGGAAGGGGCGGGGGGAGGGGGTTGGGGAGGGGGAATGGGTGGAGGTGGGCGGGGAGGGGCGCTAGAGGAGAAAGCAGTGTCACTCCTTTGTTAACGTCAAAAATCCATGTTTAACCTCCTCTTCCGAGGTCAAAGGTATCCTGACACTTACTTTGGATGTCAGAGCAGAAGGGACATTTTCATGGTCCTTTAATAAGCCTAAAAATGCATAGGTTCACCGCTGAACAAAGTTTTCAGATCGCTCAGCGACCATGTCCTCAGAATGTTAAAATCTGCCCTGGTGCCCATTGACTTTGACTGTGACTCAATTTCGACGTGATGGCTTTTTACATGATGCTATACACGACTATCACGAGCCTAGGTCGTGCGTTTGATTTTGTGCCGCTATTCTGGGCATTTCTCCTATATTAAGTTAAGGAGGGTAATGTTCCCTTCTTTTACACTCTGAACTTTGACCTTTGACCCGAGTTAGACATGCCCAATCGTGTTTGAGCGATCCCCCCGACGTCACCGAATATCGTGACCGTACGCGAGCCGAGTTAAGGGATTATGTCGCCCAACCTGTTGACGGCCACGGACGGTCAGACGCACCGACGCGCCCGCTAAAGGCACGGACGCACGGACGGACGATCGTGCGATTCTCAGCTGCATCGTGACTATGTCAGATGGGGTGCTAATGGAACGATTGATGGAAGTATTAAAACAGTGCGCGGAGCGGACAGCGCTCGTCTAAGGTCTCTGCGGTAGACTGTGGTGAGTGGTGATTCTAGTAACCTGATTGAGTCCCAAATGTGTATACATAACGCTCAAAACATTGGAATGCACGGGATGTGGGTCTCAAGGATGTACTTCTCAAGCGATGTTTGTTGGGGATCTATATGAATTGACACGTATCTCTTGATCGTACGTTACCTCGGCATCTTCAGCATGTTGAAAAGATGAAGCTCCATGCGTACATAGTAGCGAACACTATTTGCAAGACAGATA
>NW_014577638.1:270474-274493 GCF_000485595.1 Priapulus caudatus | reverse complement strand
ACCACTCACCCTGTACTTGTATACCACTCACCCTGTACTTGTATTACACTCACCCTGTACTTGTATACCACTTACCCTGTACTTGTATTACACTCACCCTGTACATGTATACCACTCACCCTGTACTTGTATACCACTCACCCTGTACTTGTATTACACTCACCCTGTACTTGTATTACACTCACCCTGTACTTGTATACCACTCACCCTGTACTTGTATACCACTCACCCTGTACTTGTATTACAATCACCCTGTACTTGTATTACACTCACCCTGTACTCGTATTCGGAGTAAGGTCGTAACAACGGGTCCTTGTCCAGGTACGTCATCATCGTCCCGTTGTAGATGAGATGCGTCGATGAATACTTCACCTCCGCCGGCTGCCTCTCAACGCGTCGTCTACTCAGCTCGTAATACTGCACCTCCCCGTTCGCTCTCCTCGGCTCGTCCCACGTGACCAGCACGCCGTCGTGCGACCCGTCCTGATTGGCCTGCGGCTGGAGGATCGGCGGACTCTGCCCGGCAGGGGGCGCCTCCATCGTCCGCGTCTTCGCGGGCTGGCTGACGGTGCATCCGAGCGGGGTGCACGCCTGCACGCGGTAGTCGTGCTGCGTGTACGACTCCAGACCCTGCACGACGAAGCTGTACCCCATCCCAGCGAACACGACGTCGGAGCCGACGAGCAGCGTGTAGTTATAGATGGCGCCGTTGGGCATCGCCGGCGGGCTCCACTCGACGCGCACGGAGCTCGGACCGAGCGGGAAGAGGCGCGGGGGTTGGAGTCCGGCGGGGGACGACGCGTAGGTCGTCGTCGTCGCCTCGGGGCTTTGCACGCTCCCCATCGTGTTGTACGCCGTCACGCTGTATGCGTTCCTCGTGCCCGGCGTCAGACCAAAGTCCTGGTAGGAGAGCGCGAGACCCGTGTAGACCAACTCCCCGTTCCGCCGCAGCTCGTACCAGCCGATATTCCCATTGGGAAGCGACGGCGGCGTCCACGACACTTGCACCGACGACGAACCCATCACGATCAACATAGGGGGCGCTATTCCGCGCGGCGCCGCCTCCGCGGGGCGTCCCTGAGCGGGGAGGCTCTCCGAGCATCCTCCGTTTGTGCATGCGAGGAGGACGAACTCGTATTGGTGGTCGGGGATGAGGCTCCGCATGAGCGTGTGCGTGTCGCGGCCGACGTAGGTGGAGACACCGTCCACCAGTAGCTCGTACCTGAAACAATGCGGCGGCGATGCGGTAAATAGAACGCGTCGCGCGATGTATATTTAATATTAATATTGTTACGCATCGTGCGATGTAAGTCCTCTCCCCTACACAACACCGCAGGTGACACTATAAATAATAATTTATAATAATAACTAATAATAATTTGTGTTATACAATGTGCAATTTAATGTTAACATTAATACCATATGGAATACTATATCATTGTTGAATACCTGGCAAATCAATTAAGCTAGCTGTCTGCCTGCCTGCCTGTCTGTCTGTCTCTGCCTGCCTGCCTGTCTGTCTGTCTGTCTGTCTGTCTGTCTGTCTCTGCCTGCCTGCCTGCCTGTCTGTCTGTCTCTGTCTGCCTGTCTACCTACCTGCCTGCCTGTCTGTCTGTCTATCTGTCTGTCTGCCTGCCTGCCTGCCTGCTTTCCTCCCTGTCTGTCTCTGTCTGTCTGTCAGCCTTCCTGCCATCTGTTCATCCACTAGCCTGCCTGCCCTTCCTCCCGTGCAAACTCTACACCACACACCTCGTGATCTCTCCATTCGCGATCTGTGGTTGAGTCCACGTGATGCGCAGGGTTGTCGAGTTGACAGGAGTGATCGTAGGGGGCACCACGTGTAAGGGCGCGGTCTCCAGCGTTCGCATCAGCGTGGGGGCGCTAGTGGAGCATCCGCCGGCGGTGCACACAGTCACAGTGTAGCTGTACCACGTGTAGGCCTTCAACCCGATGTCAGTGTACGCCTGGTGAACACGAGTGAACATAGCCACCGATCACTACATTTTACAGAACATAGTATGACAGTAAAATGAACAGTAAAATGAACGATTGATCAAGAATAAAAAGGAAGATGGGGATGGAGGATCAGAAGAAAAAAAGTTAGCAAAAAAGAAGGAGAAGACAGAGAGGAGAAGAATAGGTAAGCAAAGAGAAGAAAGAAGATGGAGAGGAAGAAGAAGAGAAAGGCAAAGAGAAGAAAGAAGATGGAGAGGGAGAAGAAGAAATATAAGAAAAAGAAGAAAAAAGAAAGAAAACAAGTGCCGCAGAGCGACAGCGCTCAACTGACGTGTACTGTATAGCCCGGTATTCTTCTGATAAACTCACTGGCAACCAAATCAAGTGTGCCCTCCCGCCACCGCGTTCGAGCTCAGAGCATATATCTAGGATACTACTAATACAGATCTCAAATCTATGATAGGCTTTGCTATACCGGTAGTACAGTAATAAAGATACAGCTGTGTAACTTTAATGACTTCGCTATATTAACATGTTATGATTGATATGCGTCGAGCGCGAGCGTAGTGGTGGTGGGTGGGGGGGGGGGGGCTCTAATAGCAAACGCAGTTCAGTCCTTTGTTAACAGTCAACAAATCCATGTTTAACCCTCCTCTTGAGGGGCAAAAGGTTATCGCACTTACTCTTCGCACGTCAGCGGAAAGTACATTTCATGGTCCTTTCAATAAAGTGATAAAACTGGTAGGTAAGCGCTGAAACATAAAAAAGTTTGCACTTGGTCCGTTAGACCATGTCCTCAGAAAATGTCTGATATCTGACCTTTTCCCCACTGCCCTTTGACCTGTGACCTCCAATTTCGCGCTGGTGATGGGTTTCCTCCCCATCACACTATACATCGAATATTAAGAGCGTAGGTCAAGCCGTTGACATTTGTGCCGCAATTCCGTATTTCCTCCTATACCTTAAGTTAAGGGGGAAATATTCCTCCTCCATTGACACATGTCGACCTTTGACCCTTGACCCCAAAATTTGACATCTCGAGTCCTTTTCGCCATCCCCCCCGACGTCCCGAATATCAAGACCGTACGTCGAGCGGTTAAGATTTGTGCCGTAACTGTGACTTCGTCAGCTGAGCTAAAAAGGGACACGAAGAATATTGTTAACGACAGAACCTTTAACGGGTAAATTACCATGTCGTCTGTCGGCAGGAAGCTCAGTGGAGTGCTGCTGTTTCTCTGTAGCTGGTAGCTGAGTATAACTCCGCTGGGTTTACGCGGGGCGCCCCAGCTGACGCGCAGCGAGAACGGGTCAGTGCCAAGGTACTGAGCGATAGGCGGGTCGAGTCCCTCCGATGCAGCCTGCTCCGTGCGAATCTCCACCCAGTCACTGTCCACGAACCCCTTACTGTTGATCGCACGCACCATGTACTGGTACCTGCATTGGTTCAGACAAGCGAGTGAAAAGATTTTAGAATTAAGAAAGATTTTAAGTATTCAGAATCAGAGATAAAAAGCAGCTCAATCAGTTAACACATACCCACGCGCGCGCATATGGACACACAAGCACACGCGCACATATGGACACACGCGTGTACATATGAACACACACGTGCACACGAAGACACATGCACACACTCCAACCGGCACTCACACACACATTTAATAATTAGCACCGAATAATAATTAATTTCACGGAATTATATCAAAATTTACGAGCGATGAGAGAATGAATCCATGTGAGTATGACACTGCTACATGGAGAGAACATGGAACAATGTTTCACCTCGTATATGCCTTCAGGTTGGTGTCAACGAAGGAGAATTCGTTGACCCCTAGCGTGTCCTTCGTGTAATAGACGAGCACGGCGTTGGGAATGGAGTCAACATTTCTCTTCTCTCTGTCGTCAACCATCGACCGTCTGTACACCTGTAATCCACAATGAATACCTGTAAGGTATGCACAACACCTGGGGTGGCAGGCGTCTTTACAGTCGTGATTTAAACACTTGAAAAATGAGTTAGTGTCACATACATTTACAGTCTAGTATTATGAAGCACACACGCA
>NW_014577638.1:266711-269748 GCF_000485595.1 Priapulus caudatus | reverse complement strand
GAGAGAGAGAGAGAGAGAGAGAGAGAGAGAGAGAGAGAGAGAGAGAGAGAGAGAGAGAGAGAGAGAGAGAGATTCAGAGAGAGAATTCTATAGTTAACATAGTAATCATTATTATTAGGGTTCAGTTTGGTTTTTGGTTTTATTTTTGGTTAATTATAGCTTCTGCGTGTGTATTGTATGAAGTAATCACTACGTTCACGGTTCTAGTCACACCTCGTATTTGGTTATAACTCCGTTAGGTTTAACCGGGACTCTCCACCTCACTTCTGCTGCTGTAGAGTTGATGAAGCCAAACACCGGTGGGATGGGGTCAGAGGGCATCGTCTCTGCCGTCTGTATTCTCTGATATTGACCCTTCCCACACCTAAACCAAGAAAAAACCTTTAGAAACCTTGCTGCTATGAAGTGCTACACCATGCATGCTACGTTTGCTGTATCACTACCATTCACACAACTCTCTCCGTTACGTTAGCTTCTCTCCAAAATCTTTCCATCACTGCTATTATTTTGTTAATTTTTTATCTTAGCACGAAAATTTTTCTCTAAACTCAATATATCACATATAATAGACACAAATACACATCGAATGACCCTCGCGTACAAAACTCGCTCGCTCGCATACCCGACGGCGGTGCAAGCCTCGAGCTGCACGTCGTAGAACATGTGCGGCTGTAAGCGTCTGTACTCGAACAGCTGACTCGATCCCTGGTAGATCGGCGTCGCGATCTCGCGATCGTAGATCCGGTACTCTGTCACGACCCCGTTCGGCCGGCCCGGCAGCGCCCATCGCAAGATGGCTGCCTCTCCCGTGTCGACGGGCTCCACGCGGAATCCCCTGACGTCCGCCGGCGCTGCCTGCAGCGTGCGAGTCTCCACCCACTCGCTCGGCGTTGCTCCCGCATGGTTTATCGCCACGATGCGCACCGCGTACGTCACGAACGGCATCAGCCCCGAGAATTGCGCGCTGTGGGTTCTGGCATCGACCGACACCTGCTCGGTGGGGCTGGGGAACCGCGTCGGGTCGTCCCAGCGCGCCTGGTAGTCGACGCGGTAACGCTCGATGACGCCGTTTGTTTTCTTCGGCGGTCGCCACGACGCGCGGATCGAGTACGCGCTGAGAGCGTAGAGCCGCGGCGCGCTCTGAGAGGTAGGGGGCGCCGCGAGCATGCGCACGAGCACCCAGGGGCTGCTCGTCTGTCCCTTGGAGTTGATGGCGATGATGCGATACTCGTACTCGTAGTAGGGTTCAAGGTCGGGGCCGGAGTTGACGAAAGAGAGGTCGCGCAGGTTGCCGGGGACGATGTTGACGAGTAGCTCGGCCGTCTGCTCATAGCGCCGTCGCACGACACGATACTCCCTGATCGCTCCATTAGGACTGATCTGACAATGTCAAAAAAGCATGTTTAAACCATAATTTCAATATTTATTAATTATATTCATTATTAATTTAATTCATTAATATAATCATATAACTAATATCATTATCGATTAATTTAATTCATCATTCCATTATATTTAATATACCGGTTCCTCCCAGGCATTAATTTATTAATAGAATTACACAACCAATAAGTAGTATCGATCAAATAAATTCATCATATAATTATAATTAATATACCGGTTCTTTCCAGGCTACGTCGACGGTGTTTGGACCCTTGGCGACAACGACGGGAGCTTGCATTCCCTCCGGCACGTCTTCCAGCGTTCTCACAACCACTCCAGGTCCCACGCCGCAGCTGTTAACTACTCCCCGCAGACACGCTCGTATACGCATGTTGTACCTACGAAACAATGACAACGACATGATCTTGTCTCCAAACCATTGGTCCACAGTTGATAACCTGCACAACTCCTGCGCGCTAACCAAGCAAGACACGGGTAAGCTCACGAAATAATGGAGACGTGTGTGATCTTGTCTACAAACAATTCTTCTACGGTGGATTCAATCGAAGTTTACATCCAAGTTATGGTCTTTAGTGGTGTCTATACTGTGCCATCAAAAATTACTCTGGCTGTAGCGTAAATGCTAGAATGAATCCACATAATCTCAGTTGATGTGAAAGAGATCTTTCACTGATATAAAGAGCCCATTAACATTAACGTAGTTCACATTAAAGTTGATGATATTTAATATATCAGTATTAGATTAATACATGTGTGGTATATTACTACAACTGTGTATATCAGATGGTTGGACTATGCAAACCTACTCAGTGTAAGGCTGCAGGCCACGTAGGGTTGCCTGCCCTGTCTTCGGCACTCTGATGCTCCTGCTGTCCTCTTGTCCTGAATCAAGCATCACCTGATACTGGTCCAGGTTGGGTTCATCTGCAATGTAGAATATATGGAATAGAACGTGTTCACATCTTCTATAACTAGGTACATACATGTGGATAAACAAACTATAAGTTGCAAAATAACTATTGATACAAAATATCGTAGACGTTGGTTAACCCAACTTCTAATAATTTACTATTTTACTTCTAATTAGAATGATATTAGTCAAACATTCCCAGTCATTACCGATAATTTACTGCTGCCTAGAAGTTGTTATTGGTTAATGTGCATAAATCTATGAAGATAAAGAAGTTAAGAACATTTAGAAAAATGTTTCATTGTTTATTGTTCACTGATCACTGTCATATACCGTACATGTCTATAGAAATTGAAAAGAAAAGAAAAACTAGAAACACTAGAAGCAATACGAAACTGAAGTTTTTGTAAACATTGATGTATGTGAGAACTTACTCAAAACAGAGATGTAACAGAGATTTGTAAACAGTGATGTATGTGAGAACTTACTCAAAACAGAGATGTAACAGAGATTTGTAAACAGTGATGTATGTAAGAACTTACTCAAAACAGAGACGTAACAGAGATTTGTAAACAGTGATGTATGTAAGAACTTACTCAAAACAGAGACGTAACAGAGATTTGTAAACAGTGATGTATGTAAGAACTTACTCAAAACAGAGACGTAACAGAGATTTGTAAACAGTGATGTATGTACACTCCGACCTCCTTTATCCGGCCACGT
>NW_014577638.1:263440-266262 GCF_000485595.1 Priapulus caudatus | reverse complement strand
AATATGATAATCCACAATCTTCCTATGTACATTATCGAGTCTTATTGACTCAGCATGAATAATTACTGTTGAAAAGCTGTAAACCAAGAATGTATAGGAGCTACTAGGGTACTCTGTAAACAATCTATAAACTGGGTTGGTTTTTTGTGATTTCAGCTGTCACCATGCAGCTGCATCTCCTACACTCAACAGTGATTAGTGGTTCCCTCTAAGCACTCACACTCACAGTGGCAACCCTTACACTTAAATTGTCTACGTCACGAATCTCCTGAAAGTTATAGTTGAAACCTTATTTTTGTAATTTTTTTACATCAAAAGTTATAGTATACTAACGTTACTAAATATATCGTCAAACTCTCACCTGATAAAAATGTTTTTACGTTGGTTAAATTTGCAAAAATCTAGTCGATTTGAATTCCTGTTGTTTAACACTATTCACCCAGTACTGTACAGATACTGCATGGCGTCTCTCGGTTGCTGCACTGGTTGCTGTGGTCAATGTCATCGTGATTTGTGTATGATGCACAAAGTGGTGCCCAAACAGTTTCTGTTTTGATTTGTGTTAGCTATATAGAATATATAATATAGGAAAAATAAATAATATATGTTCATGTGTATTATGTTTGGAAAAATTATAAATAAAACTGCGAAATGCTATTTGTGTTTTTTAAATTTCTGCCAACAAAAATGTGTGTGACATCCCCCTTCACGCTAGATCGACTAAACGATAAACTAATGGTGGGCAAACCAGTTCAATTCAGTGCATCGGAAGGAAAACGAAGGAGAAAAATGCAGAAAGAAGTTTATATTAGAAAGTTTTAAAAGCTTTAAGTTTACAAGGCATTTCTATGGCTGCCACAATAATTTTGCCAATGCCTCGTTTACCGCAGATGTTCGCTATATCGGCTAGCTGCGTCTGGGCGCCACGCAAGAGTTTCGAATTAATGGCAGTTGCATTTGTGTCGAGCATTTGGTTACATCGAATGCACCGGCAAATTAGGGAGTATAAAAAAGGTATATTAGCATGAAAAGTAAACAGAAACACTAATTTTATTTTCATACATTTTATTTTGTACAAATAACACACAAATATACTACTTGCTGGTGCTAGAAATTCGTGACGTACACAGTTTAACGGGGATTGTTGGGTCTCTTTTGACACTCACCGCCGCAGCACCCCTTACACTCACCCGTGATCAGTGGCTCCCTCTATACGCACTCACCCGTGATGGAGTACGTGTATTTCTCCTCCGACTGCAGCCTAGTATCGACGTACATGTGGTCGTCGCCTGTTACCGTGGCAACCGTCTCCGCGTTGCGGACGACGTCGTAGTTCGTGACAACGCCGTTGGGATGTTCGGGCGGCTGCCAGTAAACCTCTGCCGTGTGAGAGTCAATGACGACGATGACGGGATCCTTCAAACCTGAAACAAGAGAGCATGCGCGTGTTACGGAAGCCACATCTATACAAGTTATATGTTATAATAACAGGATACATAATGCCATGAACATATATGTGTATCCCATGAGATAACCACATATGTTAATAATAATATCATAAATGTATCTATACTCTCATGGTAACCCTAATACTAACCATAAACCCTAAATCCTAACACTAATCATAACTGTAAAGAATAACCCTAACCCTAACCTAACCAAAATGTATAACCACATGTATGTGTAGTGATCATATTTGAGTGCACGCACGTGCACACGCACGCACGCACGCACGCACGCACGCACGCACACACACACACACGTGAGTATAGATATGTTTATGATATTATGATTATAATGAGTTATGGTTATAGTTAGTATTAGGGTTGCCAACGTACGATTTCCATTATTCCTGCCACAGACAATATATTCTACGTGTGATAAGTCAATATGTAAACCATAATGTAGTTCACCATGACAGCTATTCACTTATGAGTTGATTACTGCAAACAGGAATCGATCGGACAGATTAACTCGGACGCGTTTCCCCACCGAGGATTCGCACGATTCTCTGGCGAGGCTACGCTTGTATAACGACCGTTACGAGTTCTCATCGTATCTAATGCAACTGCCATGTGTCACCCTAATTATCACAAACACGATCAGTGCACGGCCTAATTATGGAATGTATTATTCAATTTGTTATATACTGCATTATATTATATTATATTATATTATATTATATAATGTTATATTATATTAAATTATATTATATTACATTATGTTTTATTTTTGTGAGTACATGAATACAGATTTATTCATGTAACTCTGGCATATTATATCACAACATATCACATCATATCATATAATAACATATCATATCATATTACCAAGAGTGAATAATAGAGAAGTTATTTTATTATATTACATCATACCTTCAGGTAGAGCCTCTGCTGTCCTGGTAAACACAGGGCTGCTGTCCTTGCATCCTGCAGATGTACACGCCAGCAGTACGACCTCGTATCTCCCGTACGATATCAGATCTACGGGAACAATTATCAAAATCTCATTACAGCAGGCAATCAAAATTATTGCATGAAAAACCATGGTTTCTTAACCATCACTAACAGCATAAATAATTATATCCGTTTTACTGTTTACTGGCTGTTACCGTTTTGAGTATATTGGGCTACAATCTATAGACAAGTGGAACTTTGTTTAACCTGACAAATCGTTCATATCCACAAATATTTCTGCATGGCTCTCTTCAAATTTCTAGTGTTTGGCTTCAAAAATCAACCACAACAATGATAGCAACTGCTGAATACGTCAGCACAGATGCAGAAAATTATACAATTTCACCTACAGTTTCACCCCTATCG
>NW_014577638.1:254030-263430 GCF_000485595.1 Priapulus caudatus | reverse complement strand
AGATTTATTCATGTAACTCTGGCATATTATATCACAACATATCACATCATATCATATTACATCATATCATATAATAACATAGCATATCATATTACCAAGAGTGAATAATAGATAAGTTATTTTATTATATTACATCATACCTTCAGGTAGAGCCTCTGCTGTCCTGGTAAACACAGGGCTGCTGTCCTTGCATCCTGCAGATGTACACGCCAGCAGTACGACCTCGTATCTCCCGTACGATATCAGATCTACGGGAACAATTATCAAAATCTCATTACAGCCGGCAATCAAAATTATTGCATGAAAAACCATGGTTTCTTAACCATCACTAACAGCATAAATCATAATTATATCCGTTTTACTGTTTACTGGCTGTTACCGTTTTGAGTATATATTGGGCTACAACGGCTACAATCTATAGACAAGTGCAACTTTGTTTAACCTGACAAATCATTCATATCGACAAATATTTCTGCATGGCACTCTTCAAATTTCTAGTAATTGGCTTCAAAAATCAAACACAACAATGATAGTAACTGCTGAACACGTCAGCACAGATGCAGAAAATTATACAATTTCATCTACAGTTTCACCCCCATCGTTTTTCAAAGTAAAGGCTTGCACATTTGCAGAATCGGAAGTCGTGACAAGCACGATCCGACATAAAATCAATGTCGGTGATGTTCACGCTACCATCGGCGGTGTGTACCTATCGCACGCACGCACACCTGGGACAGGATTGTATCAGGTAAATGCCATGATTAATTATCCAACAGTACCATTAGTCTGCATGAATCATGCTCCTTGCTCAAACCATCGTATGTATATATACCCACACGGTGAAGGCTTTCAAGGCGCACGTGTGCAGTAACAGTGATAGGAGGGGTCAACATAATACACCTGTAGCCAACCCATGTTACACACACTCACTATACACTCATCATCGTTTCTATATTCTCGGAGGTGAATTGTAGGTGTTAGAAGCATGCATGTGGCAGCGGTAGCGGCTGTCATGTCTATCACCCAGCTATCACCACAGGGTTATCACACGCACGCACGCACGCTCGCACATACGCGCGCACGCACTCACACATAGGCACACACGTACATACACACACGCACGCACGCACGCGCGCACGCACACACATACACACCTGTTCACACACGCACGCACGCACGCACGCACGCATGCACACGCGCACGTGCGTGCCTATGTGTCATGTGTGCCACGTGTCTTTGATACCAATAATTAGACACACTAAGACTCAAGTGTCATCTCACACAGTTACGTTTGATCACGTGTGATGCCACCTACTCCTCAGTATACGTATATGTATACGTGTATCCGTGTATGCTCAGTTAATGCTGGGTGTTACACTACCGACTTTGTGTTGGCGAATTGGTGAATTGGACCAACTTCCCAACTAAACAACCGACAATCGGGCAGTGTAAACACAAAAGTTGCATGACCAACCGATCGATAGCAACTAGTTGAGAGATTAGAACATGTTCTATTTACTCGGCGTTGCCGAATTGAAAAATTGGTCCAACTCGCCAATTAGCCAACATAAAGTCGGTAGTGTAAACCGGGCTTAACATTCCTCATATATCATCTGTCACATGTATATTTAGACAACAGACAGACGGATATGTGCCATCTGTGTTTAAACACAGCAAGCTCCAACTCTATAGCCACGCAGAGTTTCATTGATCTTATTGATTTTATGTAATGCAATGAACAACGTTGATGACGCCAAGTGTTTTAGCGATTCTCATAAATTCTGTAGTAACGGCGCGGTGAGTAACATTTCAAACATTGATGATGAAATCCGTGCCGTCTGTATCAGATGATGGGGGGGAGGGAGGGTGGATAGAGAGGTCATGCAATCAGATAGGAAGGATCACGCAATAAGGTGGGGAGGTACGTACTCACAGAAATGCAGAAACGTCGACGATAGAGTTTGAATTAATCTTCGAACATGGATGAAAAGGTTGAACGTGGGCAGCAAAACATTTCAAGTACTTAGTATTGGAGTTTAATAAAAAAAAAGATCGACTATAAAAGAAGCAGCCTGGCGCATGCACACATGTACATCTATCAATCTAATAACATATGTTACAATCGAATACTTGTTGCTATCCACTAAACAGGAAGTAACCACATGCATACTAAATATACAGTAAAACCTGTGAAAATACGAGGGCCACAGAAGCATGTTTTATAGCCCGGTGTTTGTTACATCACGTTCTCTGCCACCATGGTTAGTTAATTACAGTCAGTTATTTAACGAACTATAATGAACTAGTATAGTTATTTAACATACTCTTGATAACGACTTGGCATTAGACCATCACAATAGTAGGGTGTATAGTAAAGTTATAGGCTGGTCACTATAATGTTTCAGATAGTGCACACAGAGGGCGCTGGTATCGGTGAGAGATGCGGCGGCGGCGTACCTGTGACGCGGAATGTATAGGTGTCGCCGGTGAAGCGGTGACGATGCACGACGCTGCCGTTGCTCACGGTCAGGTTGTAATACTGGATGATGCCGTTAGGTGCGGACGGAGCCTGCCACGTGACCAGCAACGCTGTCGGTCCCTCCGCCGTCACCACAGGCAACCTCACACCGTGAGGAATCTCCTGCTTTGTCGCCACCTTCACCTGAGAGATGGCGCCACAGTCGCCGCCAGATATGACGATTAGCGCGTGCGGGGATTTCGTACACCGTGATTCTATGTCATCATGTATTATGTACTATGTTATTATTATTTATTATGATCATGTATTATGTATTATGATTATGTATTATATGCAGGGAATAATTTTCCTGGTATCGCATCGCAATTCGCGATGTATTTTCAGCCATTTGCTACGCATATTTTTTTATGAATCGCAGTTGTGCGATGCAACCCATGCGAGATGTAAACGAAAACATACAAGTTTACAATTTACTTTTATTCTCGGGCTGCTTTGCCCCGTCAATGAAATGCCACGTTACGCCGATTTTATTGATTTGTTAACACCAAGGCCAACGTGACTTTTAAACAATCCTGCACCCCCCCCCCCCCGTACATCAATCAGTATGCCGCCCCAGGCACGTATACACAGCCACGCTGAGCTGGCGCTGCACGCTCTCGCGGGCTGCTTTCTTCGGCGACCTTTGATAATATAAAGTGAGGATGTCGTGGTCGAGGAGTCGGATAGCCGCCCTTCACAATCGCTAGAACTGTATTTCATCAATGTTTGGATATATAACGTAAGGAACCAACATTTGATTAAAGTTCTAGACAATTATAGAGTGAGGTATGCTGCCACAGCAGACATCTCCCCGCCCTATATCCACTCTGTCCTGGATCAGGTCAGGACAACACGTGCTTCCTCGGTCTACCTGGATGTACCTGTTTTTATGGGGGGGAAAACACGCTTACAAAAAAGTCAAACTACGTTGCGATCAGCGTTGCTCGTAAATTTTATGCATATTTAATTAGGTTAATTAATTACCAACGAGCGGCGATCAACACGCTAGCAAGGTTTTATTAATTATGCATTGTATTAAGATTGAGAAGAAACGGCTTGCGTTTGCTAGAACCTCCTTAAGATCTCATTTTCGTGATTACGTTCGGCTTCCTTCGTGCTGTTTTCACAAGAGAAGAAACTTGTCCTAGTTCGTGCGCGATCGTTAGGCGTAGCTATTGAACATCCATTTTTTCTCAAAAATTATCGTTCGAATCATTGTTGCGAGACAATATAAATTTGATGTGCCAAGTCTTTTCATACTCTAAAGTCTAACACGTATATGTTCAGTTCCACGTACTGCATGCGAACTAACAAACGCGCGCTATGAACCAGTTTCTAACGTGTTTCCCCAAACGTGCATGTCTAAACGTTGACTTTATGTCACTTCCTAGCCTAGCATTGTCTTTTAGAACGTTCTGTCTCGTTTCGTAGATCGCATTGTATCGTTCGGAATCGTTTCGAATGACAATACATGGCCAGAGATGCCTGTCAATCGTGCCACGCAGAGTTCAGTTAGAGGTCACCGGATGAAGAGCGAGTTACTGTATACGCTGTGTATTTCGCTGTGGTTTAATTTTCGCGAATTTCGTGAACGTGAGCCCGACTGCGAAAATAACAACACGCGAATAATACCGAATAATTCATAATTCACCGACCGCAAAATTAACCACTCATAAAATTGTCCGTCAAGTCTGAATTCGCGGAAATATCTGTACGCGAAAAATATAGCGTATACAGTACCTGTCTCGGCAACATATGTGGTTCCCCATCATCTCGTAGAACCTTCCCCCACAGCAGACGTCGGTGGGACGGTTCCGCAGCGCGACATAGCTGCTGCCACAGCATTCGTGCAACACCTGGTTGTCGTGTATCACTCTATCACAGCAAGTCTAAAACACGGACAAGTTTTAAATATGTGAGACGTACAGATACAAGCTTATGTACATATAAAAATATACACATACAAGGTTATGTATATATCAGGGTGCGAAATTAACGGGAGTCCGGAGTCAAATACTCCCCGATTTACTGTCGGAGTCCCTGATTTGACATATGCAGGAGTCCATGTAACTCCCTTAAAATTCTGCTATATTACTAACTAGTTCGTTCCAGAGCACGACCTCATGGAATGACCGTATTTTTTCAGCAAATATCCAAAGAAAATTTGGCAGACGTGCATCGCATGAATCTTCAAAATAAGCACGTGTTATTATTGTTATGCTTTAGTTTTGAATTTCCGACAGCGGACTCCCCTCATTTTGCTGTGGACTCCCTCTTTTTGAGGGGCAGGGATCGAGTCCATTGGACTCCCTTGTTAAAAAGTTAATTTCTACCCCTGATATATAGAAGATACACAAATAAGGATATGTTTATAGCAGATATACGATTACAATTTACTGCAAGTTCTCGAATCACAAATTGTTGTAACTGCAATAACATGACATATTATGCATGGTTATAATATTATATGTTGAAAAAACGGTTTGTGCGTTCAATGAAAATAATCTATAGCATATTAGGTTTTATGCAAAAAAGTATGGTTCCAAAGGAACAATCATCAATAACTGGGAGTGTTATACTTGATATACCCACAAATAAAAATACTGGAGAAGTATATAATATTATATACTAATATTGAATCAAAATTATAATGTTTGACTCCGGTGTGATATAAAGTATATTCTGCTAAAGTGCATGCGCACGTATGTGCCAGTATGTGCGTGGGTGCACACGTGTGTGCCTGTGTGTGCATGCAAGTCCAGGGTATTTGAACTCCGAGCACAGATGCTGCACGGAATAAATATACATATTACACATCGTGAATAACGGAACATGGACGTGTAGGTGTGCGAGCCACAGGTGGAATGCAGTGTTATACGGACACCATAGCTAGCCAAGTACCGTATAATTATGTAACATATAATGAAACCTCGCTGATTTACACAGTTGATAGGTGAGAAGTTGAAAGCGGTGTGATGTTGTTCCCATTCTTGCTTATTTCACTCTCTATAATTATGCTAGCTGCCCTATCAAAATGTCTCCCCAAACAAAAGATTTACCTCCAATGCATCATAATTATAGGATATAATGATATATATATATATATATATATTATATTATATATATATATATATATATATAATATAATATAGTACTATAAGTAATTGTATAGTATAATAAAAGTTATATATATATAATTATATATGTATATATATATATTGCTGTGAGGGGTGTATAGCTACCTCTTCGCTGTCCGTGCAACCTTTGGTGGTGCACGCTCGCAGACTGTAGGTGTAGACCTTGTAGGGCTGGATGCTGTTTGTGTCCTCGTACCCGTACCCCAGTCCCCTGTAGACCTCCACTCCATTCCTCGACAGCATGAACGCAGTAACCACGCCTGCACCGCCGAGACGCACTTAATCAACACTAGGGGCCATTCACCGCTGCCAGCGGGAGCCAAGCGGTCGGGGAAATCAGTGATACTGATATACTCTCATAAGTATACTCTAGATACTAGGAATGGCAATACTATATAACCGATAACAATTTAAGGTTTGGAAAGCCATGGAAGAGTATATGCAGTCTATCCTGTATAGAAAGGTCATTTGGGAGAGACCCCTCATCTGTCCTTTATGGACAAGTGTTCGTAGCACAGAGATATACACTAATACAGGTTTTGACCTTATTGGAATTTTGGGATTTACGCTGTTATTTGTAATCTGCAACTGGTAACATAAAATCGGATTGGAAATATTACGTTTTGCTAGATGGGGAAATATAAGTTGAAGACAGGCATTCCTAATATCACCAATTTAAAATTGAGTAAATCCACAATCTGAAGAATGGTATAATTAACTAGAGAATTTGCAGTAACTATTTGAAAGTTATTAAACTTTGTTTCTAGATAATTAATAGTACAAGGCGAATCTACTCATGAAGAAGCTAACATAATATATGTAAAAATCATCTTGTAATAATTTTTACGTATTTCACTTAACCACACAAAATATTTACACGGAGTGTCAGTTTCTGCAACCGATCTGCAGTCTTCGTCTAGAGCTCTGTACCGATCGCTCGCTATATAATATGCACGCTAATATCATGCATGCTAACACGTACGCTGACATAACATAACTATGCACGTCCACGCTCTGCTGCGATGACGATGATGATAGCTTATGCTACACTCATGCTTTCAGTTGAGTGGCTGACCAGCCATTCACTATAGTGTACCCAGGAAACCCACACGGGGCCCTCCTTACGGTAAATAATTAATTTATTCAATATGAAGATTAATATGGAAAAAGTTCATTAGGCTTCCCATGCTATAGGCACAAGCCAACATTGTAACGGCGTGCTACACGCAAACATTCAACTTGTGTTGTTGTACTAGTGAAGCGTGTTTTTGCTTGTTTGCTTTGTGTTTAATATTTCTCAGGTTAAACTCCAAAGATGAAAGTACTTTAATTTTGAAATTTGTCTCGTGAAGCTGCCAAAAGGAAAAAAGAAGGAACTTTAACCATGCACGACTATAGGAAATTATTTCTGACACCCATTTACAACGTTTCACTCTGGAATTTTCTATATTAAAAGAGCACTGCTTGTCACCAACAGATGTGGATTAGATAAAGGATGAGGATTAGGTTTAGGATAAAGAATAAACTAGGTTAGCATTATGATTAGGGATCATGGCACCGATTTGGATTTGGGTTAGGATTATGAGCTTTCCTTGGGGTAGCTATGCACATACTATTGTGTGCTAGGATACATACCACTAATATGTAACATACCCCTACTATAACCAATAAAAGGAATCGTATATATACCACTACTGAGTAACATTACCTGGAGTAGACTTACCACATACCAGTAGGAGTGATAGAATATAAACAACTACTATGTATTATTACTTGAGGTAAGTATGGAGTAGTGACACACATGGGCATTAGGACACGGGGATATATACCATTATTATGTAACATGATATGACAAGGAGTAGAGGAGCAGAGACACACATACCATTAGGAGTGATCGGATCAGTCCAGTTCAGGAAGATTGTGTCGACCTCGTTCGGTTTCAGATGCCAGCTCGGAGGTTCGACACTAGAGGGCGCCTCCTCATCGGTTGTTGCGTTCGCGGGGTCGCTGTGAGTCTTGCCGACGCTGTTGACTGCGACGACGGCGTACTCGTACGTGCTGAACGGCAGCAGACCCATGTCTGCAACGACAAGCAGGCACACGTAGTAGGACAGCAGTCGCCGCGGACACGCCATCATCATCATCATCATCATCACCGCTGCTGTGGTCACCGATGCCATCATCACCGTTGTTGTTGTTGTTGTTGTTGTCGTCGTTGTCGCACAAACTCCGATCGGCAAGCGCGATCAACAACTCTTCTGACTGAACTGATCAGAACTCTCGCGGAGATTTCGCTCCTCAGGGGAGTAACCTCACCGACGATACACGCGGACGCCTCCTGGAGACATTGGAGGGAAGTTGGTAATCATTCTTCTTCTCGTCGGTTCTCTCGCGTTTTGACGGGAGCGTTATAGAGAGGCAGGTGCATGTGGTATTAATCCTGTCAGCCACTATATCTGATTACACATGGATGCTGGACTGATGTATAGATACCTCCAGTTCAATCCAATTCAATTCCATTAAAAAGATTGCTGTGATCTACACTTGGGTTGTGTCACGAGTGGAGAGCGTGTTGTATAAACCCAGGATCATGTTATGTCCTTACACACGGATGCTGCACTGATGTACAGACGCCTCTACGTTAATCCAATCAAATTAAATTCAATCCAATACAATTCAATGCAATCCAATTAAATTAAATTAAATTAAATTAAATCCAATCCAATTCATTTCAATCTAATACAATTCAATTCAATATGATTCAATCCAATTCACTTCAAAAGATCTGTGTGGTTTACACGCCACGTAACGTGAACACGTTCTAAACGTGTGTCTGTGCACGTGGTTACACTACCTAGAACTTATGCACAATGAGCTGTCGCAACCACGATAAACTGTTTCCTGATCTGTTGACAGACGACTTTAGATTATAGTCAACGTTTACGGTTTGAAGTTTTTCCTTGCTGATAATTATTCACACATCCACACGGCGAGAGAGAGAGAGAGAGAGAGAGAGAGAGAGAGCCTCAGTTAATCTCATGACACACACAGCAGCAAGAACTTCAAGCACTTTTGTTAACTTGAGAGGTTTCCAGCCTTTCCGCATCAACGATCAACTTTTCACACGTTCAGGCTGAATCTATAAATCTCATACGATGCAGGAATGCCAGGTACACACACACACACAGACACACACACACGCACGTACGTCATTTGCACACAGACGCCCACCGTCACCCCCACGCCTGCAGGGAATGCTTCACACCGACTGCATCTATTGCATATTTACTTCGACCACGACAAAACCGTTGACAGTGAGCTCTGGTCGTGTCGAAAGCAAGTTTCTTTATACGCGTGTTACGTTCGTGTGTGCGCACGAGTGGAGTGAGGTAATAATCAATGTGCGTGATAGAACAGCGGTTGTTTCATGTAACTAATGCACTCTCTCTCTCTCTCTTTCTCTCTCTCTCTACAGGCTGCGGTGAAGCTGTGAGATCGGCTGCACGTGAAACCTCGCTATACTAGCAGGTAGACAGCTGTTATTAATGGCACTGAGTAAACCTAGTGAGTGGTGTGCGCATGCGCGCGCGCGTGTGTGTGTTTGCGTGTGTGTGTGTGCGTGTGCGCGTGTGCATGCGTGCGTGTGTCCGTGTTTGTATGTATGCAAGCATGTGCGTCCACGCCTGCGTGGGTGCACACACGTGTGTGTGTGTGTGTGTGTGTGTGTGTGTGTGTGTGTGTGTGT
>NW_014577638.1:249206-254020 GCF_000485595.1 Priapulus caudatus | reverse complement strand
CTACTGCTACTACTGCTGCTACTACTACTACTGCTGCTGCTACTGCTGCTGCTGCTGCTGCTACTACTACTACTGCTGCTGCTACTGCTGCTACTACTACTACTACTACTACTACTGCTGCTGCTGCTGCTGCTGCTGCTGCTGCTACTGCTGCTGTTACTGCTGCTATTGCTGCTGCTGCTGCTACTACTATTAATAACAAACACTCACCTATGAATGCAGGAGACAGACCACTGTAAACCTTCGTGGCTCCGTGATGACAGGTGGCGCCAGCTGTCTCGACGACGCTGGCAGGGGGCGCCACCGGCCAGCGTTGCGGCGGCGGCACGTCCTCGAGCATGGAGCAGTAGTGCGTGTTACGATTGAACGAGCATTCGTCGCAGAACGCAGTGCTGATCGGTGGACTCACAGGCAGCGGACATAGTGTGCCCTCACCGCAGTCTGTAAGCAAACATGAAGACACTGACGATGACAGGTCACGTAACAGCCAGCAAGAAACACATCGTATTTACTCGTGTATAAGTCGCACTTTTTTGTACACAACTTCAATAAAAAAATCGGGGGTGCGGCTTATACACGAGGCTAAGAAATCTTGTAAATGTACCAATGTTGAAACCTTGAAAATATTACAAATATATATACAGCACAACCGAATGACAGCATATACTGTAGTTGTGTTAATTACACAGATATGTATACATAGCAGAGATGCCAATGTGACACTGATAGTCAATTAGTATAATTAATCAGAGCAGATTTCCTGATTAGTTTTTACTTAGTGACTATACTAAGAAGAAAACCATGTTCCAGCAATTCCTGTCAAACCAGTAGAACACCATCACCACCGTAGAAATACTGAAATACTACGAGTATGACTAATAAACACAAAGCTAATACTTTTATTAATAATGGAATACATTGAACAAAATTAAAGGCCTGCCTGTTCAATTTGTCAGAGGGCCTGTTTAAAATTTTGGGTGGGCCTGCAGGCATGTTCACATTTTGGCTACTTTCATGCCCTGTGAGAGCGTAGTGGGCAGAGAGTTCCTCTCTCACAGTGTAAACTGCATGGTAATAGCATGTCTATGTCATGTAACAAGTATTGAGTAATATACATACTTGAAAATATTATCACAGTAAATAATTATATATCCACATGGAAAAATCACATTAACACAGACGATAGCCATTAAATGTGAAATATGGGTGATACCATACCATAAGGGATATACATACAAGATAACTAACATAGTAAGTTTCATATAACGGAAAAATATAAGAACCACTAATAATGTAAACCACTGACAGTGATCAATGTCAGTGTGAGCAAAGAGGCTGACTAGTGTAATACTATAGGGCTTACTAATGGGTATGACCTCAACTTACTTACTACATAGCCAGGTATAGTTGATAGATTGTGAGCAAGTGTTGAAACACGGATCGAGGTGCATGTACGTAACATCTCTAAGTGTAGCAGCTACAGCTGAGGTCAGACTTAGGCCACAAATATTTGTTTGCCCTCACCCGACCCAGGCTGAAAGGTTTGGGTAGGTAGGTAGGCTTTTTTCCTTCTTTTCTGAGGGGGGTCTTTTTACAAATTCAGTATGGTGTCTACATGCTCGGGTGTGCTTGTGTGGAGATACCTTTTATGTTGAATGTTTATTTTGCTTGGTACATATAATGTATTGCCTAAAGATTTATATAATGTACAGTGATAATTAGATATAATGTAACAATTTGTCAAAAAAAAAGAATGCAAAAGATCAATATAATTTTTTGAGTCGGCCCCTTTTTGGCGGGTCGGTCGGGTGAGGGCAAACACACAATATTTTTATCATGACCTTACTCGAGTAATCTTCGTTTCTATCGGCGCAGATGTGAGTGTCTGCATTGAATCCTTTCCTATTGCAGCAGGAGAGAGCGGAGGCCCTCAGCTCCACCCCACAGCACTGACCGTTGTATGATATCTTCGCTTCCTCGCTCGGAAAACTGTGAACCTATTATGTCAAACCCATCAATCACAGATTAATCACACATAACCATGCATTAATCACATATAACCACACATTAATTGCACAAAATCATACATTAAGCGCACATAACCACACATTAATCACACATAATCATAGCATTAGCAGCTGAGTAATGTGGCATTTCTTTGGACATGCACCACTACACTTCATCATCACTTTATCACTTTTATTATATAAAGGTAAATGATGAAGGTAAGCTATTTCAGGCATACTTGTCATTAACTGTGAAGCTGATTATGAAGGTATACTATGCAAGCCAACTATACAGGCATGTACCTTAGGTTTAACTGTAAAGGTGACCATAAAGGTCAACCATGCAGGTAAGTGTACCTTAGGATTAACTGTAAAGGTGAACTATGAAAGTGAGCTATTCAGGCATGTAGCTTGGCATTAACTGTGAAGGTGACCATGAAGGTAAACTATGAAGGTGTGGTTCTAGGACAAATACCCCCCCAGACAATTACCCCCCGGACAATTACCCCCCAGACAATTACCCCCCGGACAATTACCCCCCAGACATTTACCCCCCGGACAATTACCCCCCAGACAATTACCCCCCGGACAATTACCCCCCAGACATTTACCCCCCGGACAATTACTCACTTGTTGTTTATTATTCATTGTTGAACAGTGATACAGGGAGGAGGTCGAGGAGGAGGGAAGAAGGTGGTGGAGGAGGAGGGGAGAGAAGGTGGGGAGGTGGTGGAGGAGGAGGAGGAGAGGAGGAGAGGAGGTGCAGGAGGAGGAGGAAGAGGAGGAGGAGGAGGGGGAGAACGTGGGTAGAAGGTGGTGGAGAAGGAGGGGGAGGATGGGAGGAGGTAGAGGAGGGCGCCTCTACCTCCTCCTCCTCCATCACATTCTCCCCTCCTCCTCTTCCTCCTCCCTCAACCACCACCTGCACCTCCTCTACCTCCTCTACCTCCTCCTCTCCCCCTCCTACTCCTCCTCCTCCACTACCTTCTCCGTCGTCCTCTAACTCCTCCTCTAAATGTCCGGGGGGTAATTGTCCGGGGGGTAAATGTCCATGGGGTAATTATCCGGGGGTAAATGTCCAGGGGGTAATTGTCCGAGGGGTGATTCTCCGGGGGATAAATGTCCGGAGGGTAAATGTCCGGGGGGTAAATGTCCAGGGGGTAATTGCCCGGGAGGTGATTGTCTGGGGGGTAATTGTCCAGGGGGTGAATGGCATGGGGGGTAATTGTCCGGGGGTAATTGTACGGGGACGAATGTCCGGGGGGTATTTGTCCTGATACCAAAGGTGTATACCTTGGCATCAATTGTAGAGGTAAACTATGAAGGTCAACTATTCAGGCGTGTACCTTAAGATAAACTATTTCAGGCGTGTACTTTAAGATGAACTAATCGGTGTGTACCTGAGCATTGTTGAGGTCGTCGGTGCAGCAGACGGTGACGTTAATGGGAACGTAGTGAGTTCCACAGCAGGAGTAACCGTCACGCTCCACGTAAGCTGTGCCATCCTCTCCATCACCGCAACACAGCATGTCCTCACTCACCATGACCTCCCCGCAACACTGCCGCTTGTATGCACCCTGTAGCATCCCTACACGCAACATTAACACGTACAACATTACCTCTACGTGCAACATTACCACATACAACATTATCCCTACATGCAACATCGATCACCACGTACAACATTACTTCTACATGCAACATTACCCCTACACGCAACATCACCACGTACAACATTACTTCTACATGCAACATTACCCAACAGCTCGTGTGAACGGTATTACAGAGCGAAGGCATGGCCCCTCCAGTAACAAATAATGAGTTGCCCACCCTGCTGCCGTTCCCACAACATGCTACCATCATGGATGCTACTGCTGCTGCTGCTACTGCTACTGCTGCTGCTGCTACCACTGTTACTGCTGCTTCTGTTGCTGCTGCTGCTGCTGCTGCTGCTGCTGCTACCACTACGGCTGCTACTACTGTTACTGCTGCTTCTGCTGCTACTGCTACTACTGCTACTGCGACCGCTGATGCTGCTACCACGGTTACTGCTACTGCTACTGCTGCTGCTACTGCTACTGCTGCTGCTACTGCTACTGCTACTGCTACTGCTACTGCTACAGCTGCTGCTGCTGCTTATGATAGAATATGCTGATGCTGATGGGGATGTTTGTAACACTGGCCAGGAGAATGAACCCGATGATGCTGTGTACTCAGCAATAACAAGTACTTCACGCCTCTCTTTTCTAATGTAACAATTCATCGCAGTTACACCTAACTTCTAACTAATGTCAGATGTTTCCACCCCAAGAATACCAACTAAATTACATGCAATCTATCAGTGCATAAACTGGTGCCTCATTGCATGTGATGTGAGATTGAGATATAGTAAAACCTATCATAGTACTGAGCCGAATCAGCCGAGTACAAATTTCGTCGACGATAATGATTGATTCTGATTTACATCGAATGTAATAATTAATAATGTATAATGTATAATGTATAATTAAGTAAATATTTCTCTCGCTCTGGTAATTCTCCCTAGAGAATTATTTGTATCAATAAACAACACATAACATACACAATGAGAAAAAGAACAAACCTGGTTTTAAATTGCCATCACTGTACACAGATGCAAACACTGATACATGAGGGTGCCGATGGGGTTTAGCGTGAAGCGTGAAATGGCCATATATTTTAGCGTTAGCGTGAAAAATCATTTTATTTTAACGTCAAGCGTGATTTTTGGCCTGGCGTGACTCGTGATTCCCCTCTAGAAATTAGCGTTAGCGTGAAAATGTCTAATTT
>NW_014577638.1:231717-249078 GCF_000485595.1 Priapulus caudatus | reverse complement strand
ATGTGGGTCAAACTGTTCTTGAGTTATAGTGGACCGTAGCCAAATGTTGACGGACGAACGAACGACACCCCATGGCAATAGCTCATCTTGAAGATGTCAAGGCGAGCTAATAAAGTAATTAGCGTGTGCACCTTCTGTCCAGAGTAGCACTTGTCCCCGCAGTTTTCCTCCAGAATGCTACAGCTAACATAAGAACATCTACGCTTCTCCGGTTTCTCCACCTGCTCAACTCTGCAACGAAACACATCTCACGATGATATCACGATCACGTATAAAATATAATATACAAAATTAGTTGCAATTAATAATTATTTTAAGTTTGTCCACTAACCGAAAGATCCATTAAACGAGGTCGTGAATTAGCCACTGTCACCTGCCCAGAACACAACCCACACGTGGCTTTGGCCACCCTAATAAAATTGGTTAGCTTTGTACCTGAAGCATATACTCACATGCACCTGAACATAGACTGAAGTTCTGAGTATGGAAAGATTACTTGGCGGACGACACCAAATAGATCCGCGATAAAAAAAACAATGCTATGTCGACTCACTGAACGACGCAAGGTTGAAAGTCTCTCCTCTCCACCTCGTAGTAGTCTATGATGCCGTTAGGTCTGCCCGGCAGATACCACTCCACAAGCACGGAGGAGGAATTGAGGACGGTGAGTCCAGGCGGGTCCAGCCCCTCGGGCAGAGCCTCCGCTGTCGTGGCACGAAGGTGGCCACTCAGTATGCAGTCGTACACCGTGCACACCTCCAACTGTGTGTGAACGATTTGCCACGAAGAAACAAGAGGTCGATCGGGTCAGAGGTGGATTGTTAGTGTCCATGCAAGAAGCTTTTTTGTATCTCGATTAAATGCTGAATATAAATGAAGTTCTTAGGGTGATGTCATTGGATTTCATTTTACAGTATAAAATATTTTAATTTTTTGTTTTGTTTATTTTTTTGTTAGTTAATTTTGAGATAAATAAAAGAAATGATTTTATATTATAATACATAATCATAATAGTCCAACTGCTAAATGCCATGAAAAAATTCAGTTCGCGCAGACACGTCAACAATTAAAACTATAGATCCAATTCGTTGAAAAATAGTAAAATATACAACTAAAAATTCGTGTAAAAATTCAGGACACGTGCTGCCACCTACGTACCTCCAGCTGATACACGATGTACGGACGCAGGTTGCTCAGGATTGTGATTCCCGGCTCGGACGTGTTTAACGGAATCTTCTGACCGTCCAGGAAGAGGCTGTAGCTGACAATGCGACCGTTAGCTCTAACGGGAACAGTCCAGGACACTTGAAGGTCAGTGTCGGACAGAGATATGACCACTGGCAACGGCAGACCCTCGGGTGCTGGAAACAAACGAGAAGTGATTAATTAACTGCCGCAAAATGTGAATAATAAGTGAACCAAATTGTTTAGAGAGCAAAATGAAACACAACTGCGTGGATGCATGCTGAACATAAACAAATTAAAATGTATAATCATACAATCATAGAAATCATACAGATAAGAATCAACCATCTCTTAAAACTAGAAACCATAAAATATTAATAATAAGATCTCAAGCATTTAAATAACAAAAAAACAACAGTGCCAACTGATGCAACTCCACCAATACGTTTCCCTTTCGTGTGTTAAACGTGTAAATTGAAACAAACTAAAATATGAAAATGAGAAACTGATGTGCCAAACGAAAACCTACCAGAAGCACTTAGACTTCAACGATAACTAATTTTTAATTTGATTTAATTTTAACGATAGTTCGTAGATGGCGTATTCGTCTCACCTCCGTCCAGAGTGCGAACGACGACGGGCGAACTCACAATAGAGTTGCCTCCATTAATGATGAGCTCCACGGTGACGCTGTAGTCTGAGCTCGGCTGCAGCTGCGTTACCGTGGCGCTGTTACGATCCTCCGCGTAGTCGTAGACCTCGGTGGCGTTGTCCGCGGCGCTGTACACTCCCAGTTTGTACTGCTCCACCTCACCTTGTAACGCATACAGATCTGCAGTGACGGATGCGAGGAGAGTGTGAGCGACACGATTGTTTCACAGGAGCACGAGAAACGTAATTAAGGCACTTGTCCATATTATCTTATTGTATCATATTTATTGTATTGTATCATATTGCCCGGCATAGCATAATGCCATTGTACCGGAAAGTAGAGCGTAGGTTAATTTTGTGTCTCATAGTTATCGTATGGTGTTGAATTGTAGTTTATTGCATTGTGCTGTCACCATGACGATGCGACACTTACTCGGCACGTCCCACGTGACGTAGATGCTGACGTGGTCGATCACAGAGACGCGTAGAGTGGCAGGCATCTGGGGAATCCCACCAAAGGTTGTCACATGCTGAGATGGCTCACTTACCTGAGGGAAGGAAGGAGGGGACAACAGCTACATAACAGCAGATATATGTCGCAGATGACAATATTGTCAAGCACTTAAAATTATATCTAATCTGAATTCATTCGTCGACGTGTTGTTCTTCGTTCGTTTCCACATTGCTAAACGCATGTTAATCACAGTGACATACTAGAAATATGTTTATGCAACTGCTATACAGGCAGATATGTCACAAATAACAAATTGTCAAACAGACTTTCTTTATTTTAATCTGACATTAATCGAAGAACCAATAAAAGCTAAAACGATATACATTTCTAAACCTTTCTTGCTTTAAAATGCTATAAATTAAAAGTAAAGGCTGCCAAATACCCAGTGTGGTCTATAACAGGGTAGAGTCCAAATACAAATAGAATTATTGTCGTAATTTTCAGCGATGTCTTCATGCTACGTTAGATCAATGAAATGCGCATGCAATCGCGTTCACGACATACCATAGAGCCGACGGCGTTAGTGACGGTGATTCTGTAGACATAGGTGGTGAATGTTGTCAGACCTCTATCCTCGTGGTAAAGATCCTGACCATAGTAGACATTCTCCCACACATCGCCACTTGCTGTCCAGTCTGAGAAACATATAGATCGACGCAAATATACTACGGGCGAAAATTGTACGCATACTAAAAGTACATGCATGTGTACTCGCGTAGAAAAAAGGTGCACTAATACAGCTAAGAGAACATTTATTTTGCATGCCAACATGGGTTTCTGCTAGCCCATACATTATCAAGATTGATTTAATCAAGAGCTGATACACTAATGTAGTTTATGGTCTTCTGATTTAACGTACATGTTAACATAAATTAATACACTTATCGCCTATTAGACAGAAAAAAATGCAAAACTGCACAATATCGGAACACTAATAACTCAACATCAATAAAGAACTAATTAGTTCATTAATCATGTATTCAGGAAAACAAATTTTTTTATCGGAACATTTAACTTAAACAAGTTGACATTGCAGACAGAGATGTACGTGAACTTGTGTGCCAGGATCAAGGATGCTTAAATTCATTAATGGTACATTCCTAGTCTTAATATAAACTTTTGTTTGTTTAAAGCAATATTGATAATGACATTAAAGTCTTTTAAAGACACCAATGTGACATGGAAACGCACCAATGTCTTAGATCACACCTAGCATCACACTGAGACATCGAAGTGACGATTGAAAACATCAAAGCATCTATTCGAAAACAGAAAAAAGCAACTAAAGACCAACACGAGACGACGCATCGTCCGTGACACGAGATTTATCGGCGAGCGTTAACTCGCCACGCTTACTCTTCAGTGGCTCTGCCAGCTTGCGCCGGCCAAGCTGGTAGCGTATGTTCGGTCCGTTGGGACTCCGCGGCGGCTCCCACACGATCGAGACGATTGTCTGCGACACGGGCGTCGCCACAGGGGGCGCCTGGTGTCGGGGCGCCGCCGCCAGGGTGCGCACGGGCGTGGCTGGACTCTCGGTGCAACCTCCGTCCACTGTGCCGCGCAAGAGGAGACACGTGTCAGACACAAACACACGATGCAGGATGGACACGATATATAAACAGACTCCGATTCTGATATAATATACACACTATAAGAGTAGACGATAAAGAGTTGATAAGAGTTTACGATAGCAAAATGCGTAATGACAGGTAACTCGATCTGTTTATCAATCAATCTCAAATCACGAGCAGAATTGGTGCATATGGTCAGCTATGGCACCGAGCCGAGAATCATCGACGACTCTATCGTTCACGCACCGTTGCAGGCTTGCACCGTCACCGAGTAATTGCTGAACGGCATCAGCCCATCCACGACGACGGAGAGCGTGGACACGTTCCTGATCGTGAGGCGAGGGTTGGGCAGACGCACGATGTAGTACTCCAGCCGTCCGTTAGCCGTCACCGGCGCCTCCCAGTTCACTCGCACCGACACGGGATCTATCAAGGTGACCTTGGGCGCTCGAACGCCGCTCGGCCCTGCGAGCGAAACGAGTCGCGATTACACTTAACATGCGTTTTATTCGCTTTGGGATGAAGGCAACAAGTTCTGTTATGGAGGGTTTCATAGCTTATGATTTTGTTGCCGTTTAATGATAGTTATACGAGGTTTATAATGATCGAAATGAGTACAGTTCCGGGGGCGTCATCATTTATAATTTTGTTGTCGTTTAATGTTTGTTTTAATTGGTTTATAGCGATCGAAACGAGTTCAGTTCCGGGGGTGTCATCGTTAATAATTTTGTTGTAGTTTGATGATAGTTTTAATTGGTTTATAACGAGCGAAACGAGTACGGTTACAAGGATGTCATCGTTTATAATTTTGTCGTCTTCTAACATTTGTTTTAATTTTATTCGTATGTGTCTCGAGGGGCTGCCCGACAAACAGCATTTTGCATTTGCACCAGGAACAGGCAGTACATATAAACCATTACATTAATCATTAAAGTGAAATTAGGATGTATATATATATATATATATATATATATATATATATATATATATATATATATATATATATATATATATATATATATATATATATATATATATATATATATTAGATTCCAAGATGATTTTGATGATGATATAATGATATATAAGTGTAACTAATCACCGTCCATTAATCAGGAATAACTACTACAGGACATAATAATAGCTATACTACTACAGGAGAATATATAATAGCAGCGCTTACTTGCAGCCTTTGTGGTAACCACGCTCCAGGCTCCCGGCGTCTGGCCGACGTAGTTGGCGACGGTGATGCGATACTCGTACGCGGTGAACGGAGAGAGAGCGATGGACCTGTCAACGTAACGTAGGTTGTCCGTGGGTAGGAAACTTCCCACCTCCGTGATCACGTCCGATCCTGCAACATGTGACGCGTGAGGTCGATAGCAGCAAGGTCAGCTCTCTCTCTCTCTCGCTATCTCTCACTCTCTCTCTCTGTCTTTCTCTCTGTCTCTCTGTCTCTCTGTCTCTTTGTCTCTCTGTCTCTCTGTCTCTCTGTCTCTCTGTCTCTCTGTCTCTCTCTCTCTCTCTGCCTCTCTCGCTGTCTCTCTTGCTCTCTCTCTTTCTATCGCTCTCTCTTTATATATATAATGAAGAGTTGTAACTCGCGATCATTATTTGGCCGCGTGTACACAGCATATATATACATATATATATATATATAGAGAAAGAGAGAAAGAGAAAGAGAGAAAGAGAGAGAGACAGAGAGATATGCAGCCATCGGGGCATCGCTGCGTGTACCTGGTATGCGTCTCTCCAGTGTGTAACTCAGCACGTCTCCGTTAGGTAGGGACGGAGGTTTCCAGGAGACGAGCACGGACGTGGGAGACTCGGCGACGGTCGTGGGTGCGGAGATACCAGCAGGTGCTGGAGCGCGATCGAATAATAACATCATCATCGGGAAAAAATATGAGCAAGCATGCAGAGACAGACGCTATGTTTATTCTCTGATATACAGGATGTGCTAGTTGCTGGTATGACAGCCATCTATGCCACCATTCATGCATAAGCTAAACTAAGCTGCTAAATAAAGCTAAGCTACAGTTTTGGGCCTCAGTCTGAAGGAGCCTCTCAAAATCTAAAATTTTGTTCCATTTGTTATATTTTTAAAGGTTTAAAGAAGTAACCGTTCCCTTCACCCCACACGTAATTGTCTTGGCGGCATCCGTGCCAAGTTAAATTGTTACACAGCCTTATTCTCTGTTAACAATTGCCAAATAGGGCCCCTACTGCTCCCCATAGCGAAGGGCCTTGCCACGTCCAAATCCAGCCCTGCCCAAATAGGTGACATACGCCTGGTTTGCATATCCGGGATATCAGATAATAAATACAGGGTTAGTTGTAATCATGTGCCTGCGTTTAGTGATAGTAGGTATCTGGACCACTATAGTTGTCTAGACTCTCATTACCATAGACAGTTATATGTTTATCAAATTATATATGATCTTTTATGTATTACTGCTATATCTTTCTAAATTCTGCCTTCTTCATGCGAGTGGTCATTCACCCAGGAATGATACCGTCTCCTAGGCAACATGGGCGATTACACTATGCCTAAATCCGGCCCTGCACCTGGGCCACCATGACAAGAGACTGCGATGATGACTTACAATCAGGGCTGGTGGTGACTACGCTGGACTCCTGGCTGCGTGTGCATCCGGCCGCGGTGCACGCCTCCACGAAGTACCTGTACCGCGTGAATGGTATGAGCGCGTCGACGAGTGTTGACGTCCTGTTACCTGCTACCTGTCACCACACGCGCACGGTTACGCACATAACATGGCTGGGAGAAATATGATGCGGAATGTGAACCTGGTTCTTACTATTTATCTTGTTTTTGTATATTCACATCATTGAATCAAGTCTTAGATAGTAGGTATACATTCATCTTTTGCAAAATTTAGAGTTATCATATCTCTCTCTGTCACGTGTGTGTGCGTGTGCGTGTGCGTGTGCGTGTGCGTGTGCGTGTGCGTGTGCGTGTGCGTGTGCGTGTGCGTGTGCGTGTGCGTGTGCGCACGCGTATGCGTGCGTGTTTGTATGTATGAGAGAGAGGGGGGACTGTCACTTTTCAGTTATGTAAATGTTATATACCGATTATTACTAATAGCAGACCATGCAGCTATCACTGTGCTCACCAACCTGTTTGATAAAATCACCGTTCTGGAAGATACCGTAATGCGTCAGGATGCCACGACGTCTAAACGGGGGTTCCCACAGTAGAGTCAGGGTGGTGGATGTGACGTTGTCAGTCATTGGTGGGTCGACCCCTACAGGTTCTGAAGATAAGAATAAACATCGAAATTATCACAAAAATATGTGGTACAGTTACTGCATTTATCGTGCATAAATTAGAATGATTGAACACTAAAATGTGTTGAATCAACTGTAAACACTAAGTGTAAACTACATGATGCTCATGTTTCAAGTAAAATATTTAGAGAATACATTGCATTTATTAAATTTTACAGGGAATTTTATGTAGCATTCATTTGCTTAGAATATATGTTATTTAGCATCACAAATATTGCATTTTTCTCAATTATCAATTAGCAAATTTTAACACTGTGGGCAAGCGGGAAGGGCCTTTGCATGAACTACCACATTCATATATGTCATTCAATCTATTATAGATTAACAATCCTGTAATTTATTACAAGATGAGTGCATGAAATAAAAATCTTAACCTCACTGAGCATGTACACATGCAACTCACTGTCTTCCAGGGTTGTGACAATCGCCCAGTCAGTGACCGAGTCACCGTAATCATTGACAGCAACTAATCGGAACTGATATTTCGTGAAGGGCGTAAGGTCGGACTGTAAGTAGCTTGTAGCGGTCGACAGTTCCTCGAAGATACTAAACGAAAAAGACGTGCCAGCCGTCACGAATAATTTAATTAATAAAAGGCATCCATATATAATAGCTATTTTTTAACATCTAAATTTAATGCTTCTGATGCTCAAAGAACAGAGTGATTATTCACATCATGCACTAAACTGGCAAGAGTATTATGATACTGCAGGAATGCAAGCTCTCACACAAAGAGTCAGATAGATTTAATGAAATAAAAGCACCATAATATTAGGCTGCACACAAAATTTGAAAGTACGTTATGGCAATGCCTAAAATTACCATTATCACACATATTATCAATAGAAGGGCAAACTCTTATAACATAGAGATATTTCACAAGATACAAGAGAAATATTACAAGAGATTACAGAGAGATACTTTATAACATAGAACGTAACAAACTCAACTACATAAACAACCAGCTATTGCTAGTCCACGTACTCTATGGTGCTGCGCCCTGGCTGTCGATACTGTAGCTGATAGCGCACAGTGCCATCGGTGTTGGGACTGCCGGGAGATTCCCACATGCTCATCACTGTATAAGGTGACGAGGTCGTTAGCTGAGGCGGCTTTGTTCCATCCGGCGCTACAGCACCAATAATGTTTTTAATTAAAAACTAATATAATAAAAAATTTAACTGATTATTGAAGTGATATTGTCCATCTTTACATAAACACTAGAAGACGGATTGACGCAGATAGAGATGATTTTAATCAGAGCAACAGATTGTGACTGCTAAGCCAACCTAGCCATCTTGGAGAGAGAACGATAAGATCGAATCTCTTAACACATTCAACGCTGCCGGTGTTAACAATGAACCTATGCCGCCCTGCACTGGGATTTTCGCGTTTTTACCAGCCGCGTATTCACTTATTGATTTACCACATTTCCTTTGCAGGAAAGCTAACCAAACTGACACATTTACTCTGTATGAGTGTTATCTCACCCTTACACGTTCAAATAGTATGAAAATCGTTCCCCTTGATAATAATATATTGATGTGAAAACAGCTAGGGCAAAAACAGACATTTCGTGCATTTTCGTCTCTGTTTGTTATGATATCATTCGACAGTATACTATTTTTTCCGATAAGAAATGTGAAAACGCTTACACATGTGTGGGGTATGAACCTTGTTTTGTGTTTCTACATGCAAAAATACCTCGAAATAGTTTACATCCTATACCACAGTTATTATATTATATACCGTTAGTAAAACGGTAAACAAACCTTGTTGAACGGACTTTAGCCCCGAATTTACCTTGAGTCTCAAAAGTCTTAATTTCACATTCGAATCAACAATAAAGCATTAATTGTGTTCTTTAATTTAGTTCATGTAAGACTGGGGTAATATAGACTGTCCCTGTTTAATTTCTAGGTAGGTATAGTGCCTGCCATCTGTTGGAAATCATAGTAACAAAAACCAATAATCTATCCACAAGCTGACTCGTGGATCTGCGGGGATCCGTTTTGATTGTTCCCACGAGCTGACTCGTGGATCTCCAGGGAACGTGTTAATGTTAACTTCACTAGGCTTGTTTGACACTAGGTGGCGTTAGCTTACAGTATAGTATGGATATCACTACAATTATTACCAGATCTTTGCTCAGAAACACTCAATCCAAAAAATATATAGCTGAATATAAGCTGCGTTCACACGGAGCGTTCGTTCCGGGTCGAAAACGATCCGAGACTGACCCGGATCGAAAACGACACTGAGCGTCGTTGAAGAGATCATTCACATGATGCTGTGTGAGCTGCCTGCTATGCGAACTGCGAGCTGCAAGCTGAGAAAAAAATACAATGCGTCCAAGCGAACAATGCGAATTGCGATGTTCAATGCGAATGAACAATGCGATCTCGACACTGGCGACGTCTACCGCCGTACTCATTCTGACCCGGATCGTGTGCCGGTGCGTGTTCACACGGCAAAAATGAACCAGCGCTCGGGTCGTTTTCGTACCGAGAAAACGTCCGTGTGAACGCTTGACCCGGGACGCACTTGACACGGGTCGTTTTCGACATGGGTCGTTTCGCTCCTTGTGAACGCGGCTATAGTCTCACCTGACAGCGGAAATATCACCGATTACACCAACATTAAAAACACTAAGATTTTATGCAGTTATAGCGTAGAAAATTGGATATGAACACATCGTAACAGCAATGCATTTTTTCGTATCGCGGAAATAGCAGAATTGGTAAACTTGTAAATTGTCAGTGATAATTGAAAACAAGTGCATTTGAGAGAGACTGTACTATGTCTATGGCAGACTACTAGCTATGGCGGCGGCACTACTAGCTATAGTCCATACTACTGGCTCTAGTCTCAAGATTACAGCAAACAATTGTTTACCAAAGTATAGTAGTTCGAAAATTGCATGTTTTGGTGAATACGAAGGTTCTATGACATTTTATTGTTACTCTAGACAATTGCGGTTACTCAAGCAATAACGGTATAGGTATCATGAAAGTGGTGAAAACGCTGGAAAACTCTCGTAATAATTTAATAACAATATTTTTTCTCAACGACAATGTATGCAGATTGGTACGAATACCTACACATTACCTTCCATAGTATGATGACATGTTTAAAAATGCCAAAAATTTCGAAGAGGGTCTTATACAAACTGTCTGTCATTGTGTAACTAAACTGTTAAACGATTTCCTGGGCAACTGCTGAATGTGTAAATGCTTTCTATATTTACCTTCACTTTCCCGCAAACAAACGGCGGCAGCAGACGCACAAAATTTCGCGGCACATGCATGACCCTTTCAGTGTGATTCAGTTGCGTTTCGCGTGGTGCGACGGCAGCTAGCGAATGTGAAAGTGTTTACCATGTGCTAACATGCAGCGAATAGCGTCGGCATCATGGCTTGTGTTTACCCGCCACCGCCCGCTCCAGTCGTTTGTCCGCCACGTTTGCGACGCAATGCACGCAGCTACCAGTGTTAGCAAACACATCAGCCGTGAGAACGAAAGCTTCGACTAGATGACGATCGTTACGATGCACACGTCGACGACTGCAATGCACTGTTACGTGAACAGGTCGTGTGATAGCACGACTATACTACCACACCCCTTTTAACAGACGAGATGTTTTGTTGGATTGTCCGCTAAGCAAAAGGTCTGTTAAATGAGCCATTTATAACATGCCACTTGTGCTTGGGGTAACATATAGTTATAACATGAGAGGTAATCATGACAAATGCTTTGCATTGTTCAATGAGAGATAGAGGACTGTAAACTACAATGAATGGACGCAGACGTTTTTATTTTCCTCTCATGTTTAACCGATTTTTTGCCAAAATTATACTACAGTAACTACACTATTACAGTATTTATTCAATGATTTTTCACTCGACAGTTAAATTAACAGTCGTTAAACAACGCTTCATTTAACAAAGTGTGATACCCCATCCTCACTTAAATGCCATCGACTACACTAACGACGCTATAGTTTCAAATTAAGTTTGGACGCTGGCGAACGTGTTGGTAGGAGGCATAGACGTTAGTGCTTCCAACATAGACGTGAAATCAGAGTAACAAAAACCAACTAGAAAGGGCAGTTGTCGCCAACTAAATGTATCCCCCGTGATCTACTATGAATGAAATATATCTGTAAGGACGTAGAAGGTAGGTAAAGTTAAATAAGTCACAAAGACAAAGGTTTGTTACACAACTCATCTGCCTGAGATGTGCAAGTATGTTAAAATTGGTTGCCTTAGGGGTTTTGGTACGCGACACACCTTCTCCCCAAGATGTGTAAGTATATGAAGTTTGCTCGCGCTAGGTCAATTAGGGGCCGAGTTATAGAGCGGAAAGAAAATATGATCAAGGTCAAGGTCAAGGTCAAGGTCAAATAAAAGCCACAGTGACGTGGTTCTGGTACGCGACACACATTCTGCCCAAAATGTGGAAGTATAACAAGTTTGGTAGCGCTAGGTAAATTAGGGGCCGAGTTATAGAGCAGAAGGGAAATACAATCAAGGTCAAATAAAGGTCGCAGTGACCTGGTTTTGGTATGCAACACACCTTCTCCCCAAGATGTGTAAGTATAGCAAGTTTGGTAGCGCTAGGTCAATTAGGGGCCGAGTTATAGAGCGGAAGGGAAATATGATCAAGGTCAAGGTAAAGGTCAAATAAAGAGGTCAATTAGGGGCCGAGTTATAGAGCGGAAGGGAAATATGATCAAGGTCAAGGTAAAGGTCAAATAAAGGTCGCAGTGACCTGGTTTTGGTACGCGACATACCTTCTCCCCAAGATGTGTAAGCATACCAAGTTTGGAGCACTAGGTCAATTAGGGGTCGAGTTATAGAGCAGAAGGGAAATTCTCTGCGGCGGACCGAGCGGCGGTGGCGGCTGGGCAGACATGAAACCATAGTATCCCCGCCAACTTCGTCGCGGGGGATACAATAATCTATCCACGAGCTGACTCGTGGATCTGCGGGGAACGTGTTAAACTGTTACACATGTTAACTTTACTAGACTTGTTTGGCAATAGGCGGCGTTAGCTTACAGTATAGTATGGATATCACTACAATTATTACCAGATTTTTGCTCAGAAACACTCAATCCGAAAAAAATATAGCTGAATATAAGCCGCGTTCACACGGAGCGTTCGTCCCGGGTCGAAAACGATCCGAGACTGACCCGGATCGAAAACGACATGGAGCGTCGTTGAAGAGAGCGTTCACATGATGCTATGCGAGCTGCCTGCTATGCAAGCTGAGAAAAAAATACAATGCATCCAAGTGAACAATTCGAATGAAACAATCAAACTCTGGCTCTCGACACAGGCGACGTTTACCGCCGTACTCATTACCGGTGCGTGTGCCGGTGCGCGTTCACACAGAAAAAATGAACCAGCGCTCAGGTCGTTTTCGACCCAGGTCATTTTCGTACCGAGAAAACGTCTGTGTGAACGTTTGACCCGGGACCCACCTGACACGGGTCGTTTTCGACATGGGTCGTTTCGCTCCGTGTGAACGCGGCTATAGTCTCACCTGACAGCGGAAATATCACCGATTACACCAACATTAAAAACACTAAGATTTTATGCAGTTATAGCATGGAAAATTGGATATGAACACATATCAGCAATAGATTTTTTCGTATCGCGGTAATGGCAGAATTGGTAAACTTGTAAATGGTCAGTGATTAATTGAAAACAAGTGCATTTGAGAGAGACTGTACTATGTCTATGGCAGAGCGGCCACGGCATTACTATAGCTAGTCCATACTACTGGCTCTATAGTCTCAAGATTACAGCAAACGATTGTTTACCAAAGTAGTAGTTCGAAAATTGCATGTTTTGGTGAATACGAAGGTTCTATGAGATTTTATTGTTACTCTAGAGTCTAGACAATTGCTGTTACTCAAGCAATAACGGTAGGTATCATGAAAGTGGTGAAAACGCTGAAAAACTCTCGCAATAAGTTAATAACAATATTTGTTTTCAACGACAATGTATTCAGGTTGGTACGAATACCTACACGTTACGCATAACCTTCCATAGTATGATGACATGTTTAAATAATGCCAAAAATTTCGAGGGGGGGTCTTATACAAACTGTCTGTCATTGTGTAACTAAACTCTTAATACCCCCGTCGCACCATGGCCCCGATCTCACTACGCTCGTACTACGTTCTAAGAGCGTGGTGAAAACGTGTAGAACGCAGTATGAACGTCTATGGACGTACTGCGATCGCAATCGAGCGCGGTGCAGTCACCATGAGCGTGGAGAGCGTGGCCAAACTTTGAGCATGTTCAAAACAATCGTGGTGCGCGCGTGGCGGAAAGACAGCGCAGTGCGGGCGTATTAGAGACGTGGAAGGCGTAGTACCCACGTAACTCGAGCGTAGTACGAACTTAATGATCGAATCGCAAGCATGTCGGGTGCGTGAAAATTGTCGCCCCGTTCTCAGCACGATGTCAATACGTTTTCATCACGCTTTTACTACGTCCATGGAGATGTCTCTGCGACCTGACCACGCTCTCGCTATGACCATTGTGGGTCTCTAGCAAGCTCGACCCGTTCGTACTACGATTGTACTACGCCCAACACGCTTAGACCACGCTGTTGTGGCGTTCGCATTACGTGTTAGTTGCGTCAATACCACGCTCAGATCACGTCCTGCGAACTTGGGGTATAAATTGGGGTGCTAACCTGGCCACCCCACCAGTTCAGTATCCACTATGGATGAGGCAACACTACTCCAAGCCATGTTTCATGTAGAAGGACAAAGCGAATTATTTTATTGCCAAGCCCTCATCATGCTGAGGAGGATGAGGAGGTGAAATAGAAGACAACGAAGATCTTGCTGGGTGCGTCCGTGGCTTTCGGTAGTAAGACGACTTCTCTATGGTCACTATGATCGTCTCATGGCTGAGCTACGCATGGAAGATCAAGCATCCTTCTTCAACTTCCTGAGGATGCCTCCACAGATGTTCGATGAACTGCTTGTCAGAATTCGGCCGAGAATCCAGGAGCAGGTCACCCGATACAGAAAAGCACTTGAACCAGGACTGAAACTGGCAGTCACCATAAGGCATCTAGCATCGGGTGATAAATATCCCTCACTTCAGTATGACTTCAGAGTGGCCCGCAACACCATATTGCTGTTGGTTCCAGAGGTGTGCCAGGCTATTGTAGAAGAAGACAAAGAGGAGGTCATTTTGTGTCCTACAATGCCAGAAGAATGGCATGCCAATGCCGAAGATTTCCTGATAAAATGAAATGTGCCCCATGCTTGGTGCCATCGACAGAAAACATGTGGCCATCAGATGCCCACCGAATTTTGGCTCATTGTATCATACCTATAAGGGCTTCTTTTCCGTGGTGCTCATGGCTTTGGTGGATGCCATGGTATTTATATGGTCGTTGCCAGCACAGTCGGCGCCTGACTAGAGCGTGATTAAGTCGCACTAGGAGCGTGACTGGCGCGCAGTTGATGCAAGGTGAGTGTTGCTTAAGCGCAGTGCAAGCGTCGTTCGAACGCAATACGATCCGATTGGTCACAATAAAGACGCAGTGAGCGCAGTGCAAGCGTGATGCGGGCGTGGTGTTGAGCGTGGTATGGAGTGTGGTGAAAGCTTGTTGAGCGCAATGAGATCGGGGTAAAAACGCACTTAGATCGTAGTATCGGCGCTGGGCCCGGGCAAATTTTTTGAGCGTGGGGCGATCGTGATGAGCGTAGCTCTAGTGTGACGGAGCCTTAAAGTTAAACGATTTCCTGGGCAACTGCTGAATGTGTAAATGCCATCTATGTTTACGTTAACTTTCCCGCAAACAAATCGTTAGGGAAGAAACAAACGGTGGCAGCAGACGCAAAAAATTTCGCGGCACATGCATGACCCTGACAGTGTGATTCAGTTGCGCGTGGTGCGACGGCAGCTAGCAAATGTGAAAGTGTTTACCATGTGCTAACAAACAGCGAATAGCGTCGGCATCATGGCTTGTGTTTACCTGCCACCGCCCGTTCGAGTCATTTGTCCGCCACGTTTGCGACGAGCGCGCACAATGCACGCAGCTACCACTGTTAGCAAACACATCAGCCGTGAATGCTTTGACGAGAACAAATGCACACGTCGCCGACTGCAATGCGCTGTTACGTGAACAGGTCGTGTGATAGCACGACTAATACCACACCTCTTTTAACAGACGAGATACGTTTTGTTGGATTGTCCGCTAAGCAAAAAGTCTGTTAAATAAACCATTTATAACATGCCACTTGTGCTTGGGGTAACATATAGTTATAACATGAGAGGTAATCATCACAAATGCTTTGCATTGTTCAATGAGAGATAGAGGACTATAAACTACAATGAATGGACACAGACGTTTTTATTTTCCACTCATGTTTAACCGATTTTTTGCCAAAATCATATATACTATTACAGTATTTATTCAATGATTTTTCACTCAACAGTTAAATTAACAGTCGTTAAACAACGCTTCATTTAATAAAGTGTGATACCCCATCCTCACTTAAATGCCATCGACTACACTAACGACACTATAGTTTCAAATTAAGTTTGAACGCTGGCAAACGTGATGGTAGGAGGCATAGACTTTTCGCGCTTCCAACATGGAAGTTAAAGTAACTATTGCGAGAGTTTTCCAGTGTTTGCACCATTTTCATGACACCTACCGTTATTGTCTAGACTCTAGAGTAACAATAAAATGTCTTAGAACCTTCGTATTCACCAAAAAAGTGCCAGTTTCGAACTACTAGTTTGGTAAACAATCGTTTGTTGTCATCTTGAAACTAGCTGTAAGTATGAATTAGCTAGTATCGCCACCGCTTATCTGCCATAGACAAAGTACAGGCTCTCTCAAATCATGCACTTGTTTTCAATTAATCACCGACACAAATACAAGTTTACCAATTCTGCCATTGGGCATTATCGCGACACGATAAAATGCATTGCTGTTACGATGTGTTCATATCCAATTTTCTATGCTATAACTGCATAAAATATTAGTATTTTTAATGTTGGTGTAATCAGTGATATTTCCGCTGTCAGGTGAGACGATGTTCAGCTATATTTAGTTTTTCTAAGCAAAAATATCGCAATACACACTTGAAGTGGCACGTCTCTGCAGCTACGCCCTCTGGTACTCACAACATAGCTCGTCGCAGAACACGTTTTGCTGGTCACTGTTTTCGTGCCAAAGACCAAATTATATCTGATGTGATCTGCTTGAGATTGCCTTGCCCAACCAGAGGAAGACGGCCACTGAACTACATTGACTGCATTGCAAGGGATATCCAACATGACATAGCGGATATGCAGACACTGATGACGGACAAAGATTCATGGCATGGCATTTTGAACTCTAGTATCTCGAATGCGTCTGCTGAGTAGTACTGTAGCTACGCTCTCTGGTACTCACGTCCCGGTGGCGTCTCTAGCTCCTGCACGTTACTGAGCAGGTAGCCAGCAGAGTTGCTAGCGTTGAGCTGAATACGGTACAGGCTATCGGGGATGAGACCCGTGGCAGCGACCCATGCACTGGATGTGTTGACCGTGGTGAGAACACGCACGTCATCAACAATACTGTAGTTCCACTCGCCTGCAACAACATGGAGAGAATATACATGCAATAATGTAGAGAGAATGTACATGCAACAATGTGGAGAGAGTGCACATGATAACAACATGGAGAGAATGTACATGCAACAATGTGGAGAGTGCACATGCAACAATGTGGAGAGAATGTACATGCAACAACGTGGAGAGAATGTACATGATAACAACGTGGAGAGAATGTACATGATAACAACGTGGAGAGAATGTACATGCAACAATGTGGAGAGAATGTACATGCAACAATGTGGAGAGAATGTACATGCAACAATGTGGAGAGAATGTACATGCAACAACGTGGAGAGAATGTACATGCAACAATGTGGGGAGAATGTACATGCAACAATGTGGAGAGAATGATGTACATGCAACAATGTGGAGAGAATGTAGATGCAACAATGTGGAGAGAATGCACATGCAACAATGTGGAGAGAATGTACATGCAACAATGTGGAGAGAATGTAGATGCAACAATGTGGAGAGAATGCACATGCAAC
>NW_014577638.1:215884-231398 GCF_000485595.1 Priapulus caudatus | reverse complement strand
GAATGTACATGCAACAACATGGAGAGAATATACATGCAACAATGTGGAGAGAATGTACATGATAACAACGTGGAGAGAATGTACATGCAACAACGTGGAGAATGTACATGCAACAACGTAGAAAGAATGTACATGCAACAATGTGGAGAGAATGTACATGCAACAATGTGGAGAGAATGCACATATAACAACGTGGAGAGGATGTACATGCAACAATGTGGAGAGAATGTACATGATAACAACGTGGAGAGAATGTACATGCAACAATGTGGAGAGAATGTACATGCAACAATGTGGAGAGAATGTACATGCAACAATGTGGAGAGAATGTACATGCAACAATGTGGAGAGAATGTACATGATAACAACATGGAGAGAATGTACATGCAACAACATGGAGAGAATATACATGCAACAACGTGGAGAGAATGTACATGCAACAACGTAGAAAGAATGTACATGCAACAATGTGGAGAGAATGTACATGCAACAATGTGGAGAGAATGTACAGGCAATAATGTGGAGAGAATGTACAGGCAACAATGTGGAGAGAATGTACATGCAACAATGTGGAAGGAAAGCAATTCAACAATGCAGAGAGAATATACATGTAACAATGCAGTGGCAATGTACATTTAACAAAGCAGTGGCAATGTACGTGTAACAATGCAGTAATAACGTATGTGTAACAATGCAGCAAAAACATACATACTTAGTACACTACATTCAACTATAGTAATGCTATTATTGACCGTTTACATGTGGTTACTAATACTAATACCGAGACCTGTGATACCAGTAATACAAGTAGACGTGACAATAAAGCACGCACCCATGTCAGCGTAAAACAGTCCCGTGGCGATGATGTCATAGAACAGAATGCCATTGGGAGCGGCAGGAGTATTCCACATGGCCTCCAGGCCGTGGGGTCCGTCCGCACGCACACTCACGCTGATAAGACCTTCCGGTGGCGCCTCCAACGTACGCGCTTGTATCTGGTCACTGTAACGCACGTACAGGCAATTTAACCTGCATACAACTCACGGGGGTCACTCAAGGGAAATGCAGTGTTTTTTTTGGAGAAAGGTGCCCATTCCATGGTTTCATGTTCTCTGCTTATAATGTTGTAATCAATAACGGGTTCTGTTAACATTACAAGCGCTGATCTGTTAACATTACAAGCGCTGATCTGTTAAAGTCTGTTGCATAAAATTATCTTATTCTTAAATTAATTTGAGAGAGACCCGTGAGCGAGAGAGAGATAGAACAATAGATAGAGGTGGATTGCCATCATCGTCATTACCAACCTTGCCCTGCATCCCTGCTCTGTGCAGGCTGACAACCGGAACTGATGCAGACTGTATGGCTTTAGACCCCTGATGGTGGTATTCAATCTCCCCGTACCATTAAAGACTCTCTTCAGACCGTTGTGCACCAACTCATACCGGGTGATGACGCCTGCGCATTGAGAGAAAGCTGTTACCACTCAACTTAGAGATTGAACATACAATGCAACGTTGACGTAAGCTGCAGTTGCTGCTGTTATCCTAAGAAAACTTGTATTTTTACCCCCAAGGAGGATGATAACATTTCAAAAAGTACTTCTTTGGCATTTTAAAGATATTGCAAATTGGACGATCAAATATTTAAAGTTAGGATATTTGTCTGGTGGTTAGAACAAGAAGGGGTTGAGGCCGTAGGAGGAAAATATTATAATGTAATTGTAATCTACGAGTTTCTACCATTTGAATAGGTTGGTTTCTTCCACTTCACCACCAGCCTGTCCTTCAATGGCGACGTGATCTCTGGTGGTGACACACCGTCTGGAGCGCCCTCTTCAGTCTTGAAGCTAACAGGTTCGCTCCATCGGCACCCGCCCCCCGTACACGCCTGCAATGCAAAAATTTTACAGTTACTGCACAACTCGTTAACGATCTCACAGCAAAATTACCATGGTACTGCTGACGAAATGAAATAACATGCCTTCCTTGCAAGAAAGCCACATCGAATCAATCTAGTGTCTGCCAAATTTCAGCGAAAATGTTCTACGTGCCAGTGAGTTGCAAAACTAAGAATTTCGAGACTCTGCTAGTTACGAGACTTTACTTAGTTGCGAGATCATGTACCACTCACGACAATTTAACAATTTCGAACTCATTACGTAAATTCTCGTGACGGCACGACCGGTATCACTCGTCCCCGACGTCGCCATACCTACCGCGACGGTGATGGCGTGAGGCGTTCCAGCGTCCAGTCCCGTGACGTCGGTGTCGCGGAAAGTGTCCGAGCTGTTGTAGGCGATGTAAGATAGGTTGCGCTCTGCCACCTCAATCCTCACCAGGTAGCGCTGCAATATCCCATTGAGCTGCAATGGTTCATTCCACTGCACGTACGCAGAATCGTTCCCTGTATTAAAAAATTCCCAACCACGATCTCAGATACAGGGTGCTATTGTCATAAAAACATCAATTATAATTGTGATATTAACTTTTTCGCACAGCTACGATACAGGTTCGCCACCGATATTCTGGCAGCTTTTGTACCGGGGCCACGACGCACCAGCAATTCCTCGGGACCATTACATGTCCAGATATGGTAATCTCTGATACTTCCCTAGACACCTCCTACCACTACATTTCCATCTCATATTAACTCTAAAGTGTTAGTGTCTCTAGTGTCCCTGGCTGCTAGGAACCAACACAGCTGAACCTGTGTCGCACATCATGAATGTATATCTAATGTAAAGAAAAAGATAAATCCACACAGTTACGGTTACTGCAGTCCATGCGTTGCGGAGATAGAAACGGTCATAAAAGCGGTTGCTATAGACTCTGAGGCACGAAGCGCACCGCTGCTGCCACCTACCGAGGACCGTGACAAGAGGAGAGTCCATGAGTGACGGGGGCAGCTGAGCGGTCGGCATGGCAACTACTTCACTCTCTGTGCATCCGACTTGTGTACAAGCAGTCAGCGACACGTCATACGTTGTGTGTACCTGTAGAATGATTAGCACATGCCGATATAACACAAATTATAACTAACTAATGAAACGGTTGACAATATTAGTACTAATTTACATGGCATTCACCCAAAATCTTAAAATAATTTATAGCTTAAATTATTTGCAACGAACTTCTATTTCTATCTGATCTATCATTAATATTTTATAATGATCATTGATGTGGTAAAAACATGCTCAATAATAGTATCCTGTATTTAATGGAGATCTATACATCCCTGTTGGGAGTACATTTGGAGTGATACAATCCAGTACACATCTCCTTTAACATAACGCAAGTAACCAATGCTAGTATCACATACCAAAACTATTTGAAGAGTTTGGTTCCAAAACGATATATAGCCATTTCCTTTGTTTTTAGAATGTTCCTTTGTTTTTAAATTCGGAACATGTTGGAGCGTACATGCAGTAGTTGACATATTGATGGTGGTTTTTAAAAAATTTTGAAAATGGCATTTATCGCGTTTTGGAACCAAACTCTTCATTTGTAGATTGCCATACATGCCCCTCCAAAGCAGTTCTGTTAGTATGGCAACACAAAAGCTATGCAAACACCACGATGCATCATTTACCTGCAGGTTCTCTAGATGATGTTTCATGAGTCCTCCCTTAGATATCAGCTGACCATTGACGGTGATGAAATAACCGGTTATCCGCCCGTTAGCATGCTTAGGCATTTCCCAGGACAACATCAGTGACGTGGGTGTGGCGTTATAGGCAGGCGACATAACACCCTCCGGGGCTGAGGAAAATAATCAGATATATTTAATGTATTATAAATCTGACATTTTACAAAACTTATATGTGACAGAATATAATAAGTAGCAATTAACATACGATATGATGCGATGAAACATTAAAAGTATCACAACTCGTAGTTAGCTAACTTTTGTTTAGCTAACCTTTAAACTTGAAGCATTTTTAAATGGCTATCACTTCCATTGTTCACTCGTCATTATACAAAACGAATTAATGTAATGAAGTAAAATAGAGGAAGGGAGGACAGAGTTACAGGTGCTATACAAACTAAAATTGAAAGATGAGCTATGAATTCACCTTCTTGTACAGTCACAATATGGTCTCCCTGGGCACTTTCAGTGAAACCAGCATCGGTGAACACGATGAGTTTGATGGAGTAGTTAGTATAAGGCATCAGTCCAGTTATTTTACCTGTAAAATCAGTATGTATTACTTGTGGTAAAAATCAGCATTATTATTGGGATTATGATAAATTATGTCCTACACTTATTTATTACCTACATTTTATTAATATTATAGTTATTATTATTGATGTTGCTGTTGTTATTAATATTATTATTATTGTAAAGAGTAACGTAATTCAGAGAATATGCAGAATTAAATTACTAAAGAACACATACCATCACGGCAGGCTGAGCTGCACTAAAAAAACACTGCCTAGTTTTCCTCTCCATCAAGTCCGTCTCTACAATGCAACACCTACCGGAATACTCCGGAGGTTTCTTCGGCTTTGACTTCCTCTGCGCGTAGTGACCTTGAAGGAACAGCTCCGGGTCGACCTTTTCCACGAAATCTTGCGGGTCGAAGGCGGCGACGACGGGATCGGCATCGGCGTCGTCCATGTTGTACGCGACGAGCTCGTATTTGGTGATGAGTCCGGTCGTTCCCAGTGGAGGTCTCCAGCTCGACTCGGCGACGTATCCGGTCAGGGCGGAGCTGTTGTACGGCGGCACAACGCCCTTCGGAACTGAAAAGCAATTGCACGTCTATAATATATGTTACTCTCTGACACGTTTCTTCCGCAGTGCAGTCATTCATGCGCCGAATGCTGCTGCCTAAAAATTTATGAAAATGCGACAAATATGTTTCATGAGGAAAACCCCAATTATTATTGCAGCGGCCAAAGAAATCATGCTGTGACGCTCTGTGACATCTTGATTGGTTATAGGCTGCAACGTGCATGCATAATTCACTCATTTACCTGAAGTCACTGATGGGCCTAGCACATAATTTATGAGCATTGTGATAGGGGTATTCTAACAAACGTTAATGCTTGGTAATGAAGTACGTGCTGCATATTCAACAAAAACTGAAAATGAATTTACTCATTTCAAAATTAATTTGTTAACTCGCAAAATGATTCGGAGACTTCTAAAGGAATTAATTAACTTTTTAATTAGCTATAACTACTAAAAACTTGACGTTGAATCTATAAGATCGCTATACGATACTAAAGCTAAGGACTATAGCTAGGACACCATCTTAAATGCAGCCTATAGAAATACGGACAGCTGCTCATATCACTGCAGCAAACAACCACCCAATATTTGTATGCTACGAATTGTGAGCTTTTGCCTCAAAGCAAACGTATCTGTTTACCCGTCTAGTAACTATATAGAACATGGCTTTACATACGCCCTATAGAAACAGGGACAGCTGTCAGTACCACTGCAGCAAACAACCCGACTAGGAGTTGTGATCGAGCTTTTGCCTCTAAACAAACATATCTCTTAACCTGTAAAGCAGACCTCGTGTTTAATCGATTCCGTCACGAATTTGATACAGAGTTCTGACATATGATTGCACAGGTGGCTATGCCAAGGCTTTCGAACCCAGTTTAGCATGCGCAAATCTGCCCACAGTGTGTTGATCAAGCCAATGTGCCTAGGGCACCAGGAACAACTCTACGCTGACCCTACCGTAGATGGAAGCATGCGTCACGCGGAAATGAGCGATGCTCTGCCAGTTACGTATAAATGCTTTGCTTGTTAGTCACCAGCAGATTTCATTCACTGTTCAGTGAATCCTAGCTCCATAATAATGTATTTCCCTTTAGGACTAGTGACGTGCTTGTCTGCAGTTATTATAACACTATCACTGCAATTATCACACAAAACTTGTGGCAGCGAGCAGAGAAAGAGTGTTTATGATCCAGTGAGAGATCAAGTCAAGTACGATGTGAGAGCAGGAAAGCCAGCTTACTGGAGTAGTGGAATAACATTACATAGTCCCTCACGTGACTACACAAGTTTAGATCTGCAGGGAGCACACCTGAAAGTTGGGCAATGGATATGTGACAAAGGAGACGAGAATATCATGCAACGTACTGACAATATTTTAACGACACTAGCAAAGTACATGAACTTCACATACTCTACTAAGACCTTTTGTTCAGGAGGATTCGATCGACTTGCAGCTGGCATTTCTGATGGAAGCATTGATCTCGGTGGTATTATGACAGTAACATCGCATCGACGAGAACGGGTGCTTTTTCTCAAAGCAGTATACACGGATAACTACGTTATTATCATAAAAACTCCAGAAACATCCACAACAGCAACATTCAATGTTTTCTCTCCATTTGATTTATCAACATGGCTTGGAATCTCCGGATATGGATTAATTACTGCTACTTTACTTTGCTATATGAATACCAAGGCACACAAAAATGAAAGCAGGAGAACGTGGTACAAGAAACTTGGCTTCTTTCATAACTACATATTTGGCACATTTGTCAATCAAGGTGGCACATATTCCAGTCCAAGCACTGCTATTCGTGTGTTTATCAGCTGCTGGTGGACATTCGTGATTGTGATGGTCGGAACATACAGTGGAACATTGGTAAGCCATCTCTCAGTGCAGACAACTATTGAATACCCGTTCACAAGCCTAGAAGAGGCAGCAAACAGCCATCTGACTCCCACCGTTGTGCGGGGATTTGGCAACGAAAACCTGTTACAATACGCTGATCCAGATTCCAACTACGGCAAGATGTGGCGCAAGGTACTGGCTGATCCACATTCGCGTGTGTCGGACATGCAAGAGTCAATCGATTTAGTTCTAACAGGGGAGTACTTTACACCGATGCATGCCGTTTTTGCAAAGGCTTTCATCGAAGCAGATATTCAAGTGACTACCAAATGCCGACTTACAATTGCACCGTTTCAGTTTCACACAATAGATCGCAGTTGGGCCATGTCAAATACTAGCAAGTATTTCAGAGCCATTGACACTGGAATACAGATTTTGCTTGAGACTGGCCATTTACAGAAGTGGATGAATCAGCAGTCACCGGCTTTTGATAAATGTTCCAAGGCAGGAGTACAGGTGACATCCACCTCTCTGTCCCTTCAACACCTCTCGAGTATATTTATGCTACTCATCTATGGTTGTGCTTTTGCTACTGCTGTTCTGATAGGAGAGAAATTGAACGCTATCTCATGCAAAAACACCCGATTCAATATTTAAATTTGATAAAATCCCATTCATTGAAAACTATATAAATCCTACTATACATGTATGTTGCAGATAGATAACAAGAAAACTATTAGTATCAATATCACGGAATATCTAATTTCATTTATAAATATTTAACAACAGTCTAAAATTTGTATTTTTAAATTGTGTCAATGCTAGCATAAAATGTCGCAAGATTGAGAAGAAATGCTTTGACATGAAAGTGTTTATTCCCAAATGTGTGAGGTGGCAATTAAAGTACTGTGTCTTTAAAATGTTTATACATATATTAAATTATATTATAAATATATAATTATACTAGCTATTACCCGTCCTCCAGACGGGTTTGAGTGAGGTCTGATTTGAGGATGGCGGTTTCACCATTTATCTCTCACTTTTAGTTGAGGATGTATTTACAGTAAATACTGATATGTTTTTACTGATATTTTTACTGATGTTTTTACTGATAAATACTGATATAGACTCGAGTCATACCTCAATATTTATTTAAATATATATAAAATCTGAAATTTTACCTTAAAATTACATACAATTTTTCAAAAAAGGGAAATGGAATTATTTCATAGTACAATTTCACTTATTTAGATATTATTTTTGAAAATATCATTCTGGTAAAAAGCATCATTAATAAGTCAAATTCTTAAAAAAAAGCAAAATGCATTGAGTAGGTTTGAAGATATATGTTCTTGAAAGTCAGTGTTATTGAAGTATGTTATTATGTTATGTTATGTTATGTTATGTTATGTTATGTTATGTTATGTTATGTTATGTTATGTTATGTTATGTTATGTTATGTTATGTTTTATGTTATGTTATGAAGTAAGTTATTGAAGTATGTTCTTTAAAGTCACCTCCCGTTGTCAAATATTTGCACACACGGGCGCAGACACGCATCACACACACGCGCGCACGCACGCATACACCACATTCGCACACACACGGGCATGCGCACGCACAATCACACGCGCACCCACGCACACACATACCAATTTACACACACACGGGCGCGCACAACATCAGCACACGACACACGCACACATGCACATGAGCACATGCACACGCACACACACACGCATACATACATACATACACACACACACACCCACACACGCACACACCCACACAGCCACACACACACACACACAGAGCCACACACGCACACACCCACACAGCCACACACGCACACACCCACACGAGCAGACGCACACAGCCACACCCGACACACCCGCACACGCGCACACACGCACACACACACAACTGCAGCCGCAAAACTCCACGAACAGATGGCGGCTCTCGCTCTGGCTCAATTCTACCACTGCCACAAGCTGATTTCCCGTAAGAATTTCTTACGGCTTTTTTACTATAAGTTTTACAGCGACCCCGTTACTCCTGTCCTATGTAATACGGTGTGTACTTATAAAAGATGCAAAGATATTAAAAATCCAACCATTATTTTATGAGAATTTGATAAAATAGTGATACGAAATAGTGCGCCCATTTACTACTTTCAAATCATTACGCTGTTTACTAAACTAAGTTCACGTATTTATCATGAATTTTTGGGATGATTGCCAATATACCTAATTCTCGAACATTGTCTTTGATACATTTTTGCGTATTCAGCTTAAAACATATAAATTTGTCCACCAACAAACATGCAAATCATAGAAATTTCTAATGTTTTGTTCGACGGCGACCTCGCGGCCGTTGGATTGCCATTTGCTGGATATTTCCCCGGAGGCTCCGCCCACTTTAAAAATAGTGCTAGCATTGTGGCAGTGGTATTATCCTGAGTGTGGGAAGGGGCAACTGCATGCAGTTTGCTGCAGCCGTACCTCGTTGGGGTTTTGTCTTAAATTTTCGTCTCACAGCTGTGCGCGGCAGGTGATTGGCTGTTTATTACACCGCAGCCGCAATGTCTTTGGTGTGTGGTTGTGTGCGCGTGCCGGTGTGCGTTCGTGGCGTTCGTGCGTGCGTTTAGTGCTGGCTTGCTATGCTAGGTGAAGGCTCCACCTAATTAAATGCTTATTATTATACCTTTAATCTACATTTAGTACAGCTATATATATAATTAAAAACCCGTGACTGTGAGAAAACACAATTAATAGTTTAAACACAATTTTCAAAGGTTATGGTATATATAGTGTGGTATGTGTGTGCTTTTAGACAATCGAAACGGCGTCTAAAAATGTCAGAGCATTGGAGCCGGGTCAGCGCGGGCACGGTTACAACTCCCGTTGTCAAATATTTGCCACACACGCCGCGCACGCACGCACACAGCGTATTCACACACATATACGGGGCATGTGCACGCACAATCACACGCCCACCACGCACACACACGCACGCACGCACGCACGCACGCACGCACGCACGCGACGCACGCCACCGACGCACGCCCACGCACGCACACACAACACACACACACACACACACACAACACAATTGCAGCCGTCTCTCGTTGGGGTTTGTTCTAAATTTTCGCTCACAGCTGTGCGCAAGCAGTGCTGGTTGTTTATACACCGCAGCCGCAATGGCTTTGGTGTGTCCGTGCGTGTGTGCGCATGCAGATTTGACGGATCTTATAAATTTGGTGCGGGTTTCCGATGAATGCCGAACTTTCTTCAAGCACATAACTTTTTAGAAAATTGCCTCCAAAAGTTCTCTTTACGATCGAAAATCACGTTCTAACGTAGCGGAATGTATTCGGGACGTCCAGAAAGGCCCAGCTCGATTCGCGTGAGAATATACGTGGCACGGTTTCGGAGGAGATACGGAAACGACACTTCGGCTCTTTCTACTATTATATTATAGATTAAGATATAATATAAAATTTATATTAAAATATAAATATATTTATTAAATTATATTAATGTTTATAATATATCATGGGCGTAAATCCCGGGGGATGGGGGGGATGGATCCCCCCCGCTCTTGAAGGAGGGGGGGGATGGCCTGTACAAATATCCCCCCTGAGATAAAAAAAAAACTCCTTCCTCCGTGCCCACTTGAAGTTCAGCTAATTATGATGATTTGGAGACATGGGCCAGATCTAAATCATTTCAATTACTGCAGGGGCGTGTACAGGAGGGGAGGGGTACAGGGGGTCCGCCGACGCCCTCCCGCTTCCGCGCCAGAAAACGCATCTGAGGGGTCTAATTCCAAAAAAATTCTGGGGGAGGGCCTCCCAGACCCCCCCCCCTTCGCCGTGATCATCCCCCACTATCGGTAACGGATATTTACGCCCCTGTAATATATTATCATTTACTCTAATTTTTGTATTTTATTTATTTTCTTTGTTATTTACATTTTTTGGTATATTTCTATATTAAATTGGTTTTTCTTTTCATTTCAAATTGTGTTTCATTTTTAATTCGTTTTTATTTTCATTTTGCTTTTCATATTAGCTTTTTTACTTACATTCCCTTAATATATTTTCATTCTGCGTTTAATATTTATGTTAATTGAATATTTCACTTTTACGTTAATTTTATTTTCCACGGTGATTTTGTTGTAATTATCGCTTTTTTGTTTTCAATTACGTCTGCTTTTTATATTTCTTTCATTTCTTTGTTTCATATTTTGGCACTTACTTTCTAATATGTAACAATGAAAGTAAAGGTGAGTGACAAGAAAAATAGAAAATTAAATAAAAAAGGGAAAATGCTCATGTATCGTGTCTGTAATTAGATAGTGTTGTCAAAACTGTGATGCCATGCTACTTAGCAGTATGCTACACTAATACTGATTTTGTGTGATTTGAGGCAATAAATGCAGAGGATGTTTATATGGCTACTGCACATTGCTATACAGCGTTCAGGAATTAATTGGAACTTTTTACAAGTAAAGAGCGGTTAAGTTGTACAAATGCATTGTAATTTTATGTATCGTAACAGTCTGTGTATTGTTAGATCGGGTTTTATGCAGTTCTGTTTTATATATGTACTAGCGGGATACCCGGCGTTGCCCGGGGAAAACAGTGGTGTTACTGAGTTGGTGACGGCTTGGTTGAAAGGAAAATACGCAAAAAAACTATCTATCTATCCATGAATCCATCCATGCATCTATCCATCAATCGCATTCAATGGCATCCCATCCCATCCCATATCGCATCCCATGCCATCCCATGCCATGTCATCGATAATTGCATTGCTATAGTAGCAATTGAAATGATTGAGTCATATATCGTGCTACGATCAGCAGTGCTATACCCTCTGAATTGGTCGTGGTTCTGCTGTGTTTTAGTATTGGTTTCGGTTTCACAATACCAGCAGCTGATGAGGTGAGGGAAATAAATACTCATCGATTTTTCTGTGTGTGGCAGCACTGTACAGTGAGTGCTGACATTGTGTGAAGTTTCACGAATTGACGGATTTTTGACAGATTTTTTTCGTCTAGGAACACTCCCCGGGTATAGGAAATTGCCCTGTGAAAATTGCATCCAGCATCCAGAGCGCTTGGGCGGTTTGGCCGGCCATAGTGTACGTACGATACATACATACATACATACATACATACATACATACATACATACATACATACATACATACATACGAACTCAAATATAGATTAGATGATCTGTGTTGTGATCTAATTTTAGACAGGAATAGCTGCATGTTCAAAATTCTGTGGTGACAATAACCCAATAAGTCATAATCTTAAAAAAAGTGTATGTAGTGAAGATAATTACACCAATATACAATATTAAAATTACAAAGAATATATTTGAATTCTAATGTACACTTTAACCGATAAAGTATAAATTAAGATGTGGTATTTAGCTATCCATGTCCAGCATGTAGCGACTCTTTACATAGATTTAACACGTTCACACAGATACGTGCATAGAGTATAAGGTTCGGGAATGTCCATAGATACATATACGGCTGTAGAACATTGCAGTAGTCGGTTTCAGTATGGGTGATATGTTAAAGAGTTAAACAGGAGTTAGGGAGTAGAAAACGAGCCTGTGACAAAGTTGGCGTTGTACGCTCAGTCGAATAGATTGGAACTTATTCTGTCTGGAATAAATGTTGTTTTATAAACACCCAGAGAGACCGGGTACAAGATGGCGTTGCGCAAGAAAGATGCGTTATTCCCGACGCAGCGAGAGGGTTATGCCGCGCACTTCCGCGGGACCGGCGCACGCGGACCGCGGGTGTTGTATGTAGCATCTCGCGCTGGCCCGCTATACGAATTCGCGCGCCGAAGGAGGGCGGGCGCGCGAATCCGTATAGCGGGAAGCGTAACATCGCGCAGTTTTCGTTAGACGGTACACCGGCTTGACTACGGCGACCTTGGGGAGGGCATTTCCTGCTGCTGCTGCTGCTTTGCTGCTCCAGAGCTGCGCTTGGCAGCACTAGCAGGGACCAGTATTTGGTGCTGCTGCTGGTTTGCCACGCCAGCCACGCCGGCCACGCCAGCGCAGGTGCTCGACGACGTGCCGTCGCCACGGCAGCGGCGGGGTCAGGCAGTTGTCGAAACGTCGCAGTACGCAGCAAGGGCGCGCCACGGCGGCGCCGCTTTTGGAGATAGCAATCTAGACCGCCCCCCCCCCACGTGGAGCGCCATACTACACTTCGTTAAAAGCTCTGTGATAGACATAACGCTATAACTCGACAGTAGCGCACGTCATCGCGTAGCGGCCAATGAGCGAGCGCGTCATCGCTGATGACGGCATTTCTTGAGGTTTCTTGTAGGAGTCACATACGTCTTAGCCATGAGGTGAGCCACCCCCAAAAAAGTTTAGGGCCTGTTGGAGATGGCCTCCTGCCGTCCATCGCAAAATGTCGGTTGGATTGCGCCCAGTTTTTGCGGAGTTAGTTTTCAGACCCACTGTCTAAGGTATCTGTCTAAGTGGACAAAAAGGGGGCGGCATATTCGCTGTTCGCTTGTCTGCGTGCAAAAACCGGGGCCGCAAGTCCGTCAAGCACTCTTTATCTATCCATGCTAAATGTCAGCTCAAATATGATAGTATAATATGTGAAACCTTCATCTATGATGTAAATTGAAGCAAAAAATATTATATCTGAAAATCTATTCTGAACTTCAACGCGTTCAAGTTCTTTTTTAGATTGATATTCAGCACCTACGTGAGGAAATATAGAACACGGAACTATAGACACCTATACAACCTGGTCAACCAATTAGCATGTCGAACAGCATCTCTGATGATTGCAAGCTTTTATTTCAACACAATACGGCTCTTTGTGCAGGAAGTGGACAGGGCATTTAGTCAATATTGTAGTTCACTATTATAACAAAAGGATGGCATTGATTTAACTGACGGTAATGGAAGCTGACCGGCTCACCATTGTGTTGACATGATATTATTCATGCATAGTACCTGTGTATAACCTGGTGAACGTGCCAGTATGCCTAAAGCCGCAGAGGAAACGCCACATCCACGTAGAGGCATTGAGTCAGCGCATCAGTGATTGCAGCGCCATAATAATGTATTTCCCTTTAGGACTAGTGACGTGCTTGTCTGCAGTTATATAAACACTATCACTGCAATCATCTGCTATCATCATAACAAACAGCTTGTGGCCGCGAGCAGAGTAAAGAGTGTTTGATGATCCAGTGAGAGATCAAGTGCAACGTACCGATGTGAGAGCAGGAACCCAGCTTACTGGAGGTACGTGGAATAACATTACGATAGTCCCTCACGTGACAACACAAGTTTAGATCTTCAGGGAGGCACACCTGAATAGTTGGCCAATGGATATGTATAAAAGAGAGATCGAGAATTCGCGCTATACTCTACCATGATTTATAAAACACACTAAGCAAAGTACATGAACTTCACATGACTCTACTAAGACCTTTGCTCATGGAGATATCGATCGAATTGCAGCTGGCCATCCTCTGATGAAGCTTAAGATAATCGGTGGTTATTATAACATAACATCGGCATCCGCGAGAACGGGGGCTCTTTCTCAAAACAGTATATCACGGATACCTATGTGCAAGTCATAAAAACTTCAAGAAACAGTCCACATCCGCAACATTCGATGTCTTTATCTGCCCATTCTGATTCAGTGACATGGCTTGCAATCATTGATGTGATAGTGGATTAATTAGTGCTACTTATACATTTGCTATGAATCACCAATCACAGTCGAATTGAAAGCGAGGCCTAGGAGAACGATGTTCAAGGAAACTTCCCAGATAACATGTCTGACGTTGGGGCCAACGTTGCCCAACGCCTGTCTTCAGCCCATGCCAACGTTTGGGCCAACGTTGGCTGGGCCCACTGTTGGCCCAAACCGGATTTTGCTCGTTGGGTGACTGTGGCCCAAACGTTGGAAAGCCGACGGTTGGGCCGCATACGTTGGGCAATCGTTGGGGCCAACGTTGGCCCAACGTCATATTGCCAACGTGCCACGTTATGGTGCGCCAACGTCATATTGCCACGTTGGCCCAACGTCATATTGGCCAACTCGCATCTATGCAACGCCCACAGCGTCTCATATTGCAACGGTTCGCCGCATACGCATATTGCCACGTTGGTCCAAACGTCATCACTGTCCACACGGTTGGCGCAACGGCTCATACTGGCAACGTTGGCCGGCCAACGTCCATTTACTGCCAACGTTGCGCCCAACGACATATGTGCACAACGGTTGGCTCCAACTCATATTGCCCAAGCGTTGACCCAAACGTCATATTGCGCTCACGTTGCCCAACGTCATAGATTGCCAAGTGGCCGGCACCGTCATTTTGCAACGTTGGCCAACGGCTTTTTGCTCAGCGTGCCTACGTTACGTTTCCCCCTCAAACACTCCCTTTTGGTTGCTCTCTCTCATCTTCGGTCTCTCGTCTCGTTCTCTCTCTCTCTCTCTCTCTCACACAGCAATCACACGCGCGCGCGCCACACACCTCTCTCTCTCATTCTCCCTCTCTCATCTCTCTCTTCTGACACACTACACACTCCTCTCTGGTTCACTCTCGTCACTCACACACACCACACGCGCGCAAACCTCTCTCTCTCTCTCTTCTCATCTCTTCTCTCTCTCTCTCTGACACATCCACCCTCCTCTCTTGGTTCTCTCACTCTCTCCTCTGTCACACACACACAACATAAACACAAACACCTCTCTCTCTCTCTCCTCTCTGCACATAGAACAAAAAAAAAAACATCTCGCCTTTTTGGCTTCTCTCTCTCTCTGCTCTCACACACACAATACACACATGCCCACCGTCTCTCTCCAACACATAACCTCACTCCCTCTCATTTCTCTCCTCTCTCTCTCACAC